>NC_048581.1:71715801-71800801 GCF_013265735.2 Oncorhynchus mykiss
AGTTACCTGTGGCGCTGATGTTTAGGCCAAGGTATGTATCGTTTTTTGTGTGCTCTAGTGCAATGGTGTCTAGATGGAATTTGTATTTGTGGTCCTGGCGACTGGACCTATTTTGGAACACCATTATTTTGGTCTTACTGAGATTTACTGTCAGGGCCCAGGTCTGCCAGAATCTGTGCAGAATATCTAGGTGCTGCTGTAGGCCCTCCTTGGTTGGTGACAGAAGCACCAGATCATCAGCAAACAGTAGACATTTGACTTCAGATTCTAGTAGGGTTAGGCCGGGTGCTGCAGACTTTTCTAGTGCCCGCGCCAATTCGTTGATATATATGTTGAAGAGGCTGGGGCTTAAGCTGCATCCCTGTCTCACCCCACGGCCCTGTGGGAAGAAATGTGTGTGTTTTTTTGCCAATTTTAACTGCACACTTGTTTTTTGTGTACATGGATTTTAAAATGTTGTATGTTTTACCCCCAACACCACTTTCCATCAATTTGTATAGCAGACCCTCATGCCAAATTGAGTCGAAGGCTTTTTTGAAATCAACAAAGCATGAGAAGACTTTGCCTTTGTTTTGGTTTGTTTGGTTGTCAATTAGGGTCAATTAGGGTGTGCAGGGTCTGTTGTACGGTAATTTGGTAAAAAGCCAATTTGACATTTGCTCAGTACATTGTTTTCATTTGAGGAAATGTACGAGTCTGCTGTTAATGATAATGCAGAGGATTTTCCCAAGGTTACTGTTTACGCATATCCCACGGTAGTTATTGGGGTCAAATTTGTCTCCACCTTTGTGGATTGGGGTGATCAGTACTTGGTTCCAAATATTGGGGAAGATGCCAGAGCTAAGAATGATGTTAAAGAGTTTTAGTATAACCAATTGGAATTTGTTGTCTGTATATTTGATCATTTCATTAAGGATACCATCAACACCACATGCCTTTTTGGGTTGGAGGGTTTTTATTTTGTCCTGTAGCTCATTCAAGGTAATTGGAGAATCCAGTGTGTTCTGGTAGTCTTTAACAGTTGATTCTAAGATTTGTATTTGATCCTGTATATGTTTTTGCTCTTTATTCTTTGTTATAGAGCCAAAAAGATTGGAGAAGTGGTTTACCCATACATCAAAATTTTGAATAAATAATTATTTGTGTTGTTGTTTGTTTAGTGTTTTCCAATTTTCTCAGAATTTTCTCAGAAGTGGTTAGAGTCTATGACGTGCTGTTCCTTCTTTTTCCGTAGTGTATTTCTGTATTGTTTTAGTGCTTCACCATAGTGAAGGCGTAGACTCAGGTTTTCTGGGTCTCAATGTTTTTGGTTGGACAGGTTTCTCAATTTCCTTCTCCATGTCCCATCAGCAGTAAGTCAGCCTCTCCTTCCACAGAGTCCCCACCGTATGCCTGCAATCCACTGCCACGGACTGCAACATCTGCATTGGAGGCAGTGGAAAGACTGATCGGATCGTGAAAAGAGGGGAAAATGTTGAGTTAACATCTGTCCTCCCCCAACAATATCCTGCTGTGTTTCCAAACAGTAAAGACCAAGCCCAGAATGTCTGTAATGAGTGTTGAAATGAGGAAAGCCTGAGGATGTGCCTCTGGTATGAGGATAGACACCCCCTCAGAGTGCAACAGTATGAGGCTGCAACAGAACAGCCTATGCTAGGATAATCGAGGAGGAGCAAGGGAGGGGTTCTTTACTTTGTATTACACATCTTAAATGAATCTCTGTCACTGTCTTCTCTCATAAACTATTTTCTTCCATTTTCTCACAGTTCACTCCCTCTTTCTAGTATCTCTCTCTCTCTCTCTCTCTCTCTCTGTTTCCCCCCATCCTTTTCAATGGCTGTGTATAGCTTCTCTCTCTCTCCCCCTCTCATTCTTTCTCTCTCCCCCTCTCCTTCTTTCTTTCCAGAAGGTTTAAGGGGTTGATCTCTTATGTTCCAGTGGGAATCTGCTGACTCAGACAGTCTGACTCATACTAAACTCATTATGCAGAGAAATTCCCCAAAAACCTCACTGGAGTATGTCTCACTAATTCATTATTTTCACATACAAACACATAAACTCACATTTCTGTATATGAGTTTACATTTATTTTGCACCTTGTTACAGTCCCTGTTGTGTATAAGATTGTACATATCGGGCCCTTCTTTCAATCAGTGTGTGTATGTGTGTGCAGCTTCTCTGTCTGTTGCTCTCTCTCTCTCTCTCTCTCTCTCTCTCTCTCTCCCCCCTCTTTATCCATGGCCATGTATAGCTTCTCTCTCTCTCCCCCTCTCCTTCTTTCTTTCTCTCTCTCTCTCTCTCTCTCTCCCTCTCTCTCTCTCTCTCTCTCTCTCTCTCTCTCTCACCCTCTCTCTCCATCTCTCCCCCCTCTTTTTCCATGGCTGTGTATAGCCTCTCCCTCTCGCTTGCTCTCTCTCTCTCTCTCTTTCTCTCCCCCCGTTCTTTTTCCATGGCTGTGTATAGCTGTGTAGCTGCTGGCCAGAGAGGAGACCCCCCAGAGCCCTGGGACCTGCCCCTCTGCTCTCCTCCCCTCCTGTTCCTGCTTTGATTTCCAATATGTCTGCCCATCAGGACAGATGGCTGTAGAGGAAACATTCCTCCACTGTCAGAGCATAGGCAGCCCTGATGCGGACAGGGGCAGAAATAGGAGAATAATGTAATAGAATATTTTATTGGGCTCTGATGGGTAGGATGCTGGGAAAGTTGCCACGGTAATGTGTCTGTGCTTGGCTGCTATCCCTCGTCCAGCTCCAGGTTGGTGATTTAATAACGTGCTGTTTGCTGCTTGCTGCTCGTTGAGCCCTCGGTCTGGGGCCCAGGAAACAGGACCTGCTGCTTCCTGTGCCTGTCAAAAGAAGCTAACTATATGACAAATAGTTGGCTTGGCTGTTCCGGAATTTGGAGATGAATAAATTGATGTGTCAGCGGCTGCATTAATGATTCCACGCTGGCTGGGTCTGGGGGACCTGCTGGAACAACTCCAGTGGTAGAGTGGAAGAGCCCTACTGCTACACACACTGCTCTGTTTGGACTGTGGGTCAATCTGGCAGGGTATGTTTTGAGTGTGTAAATGTGTGTGTATTTGGTCAACAACCTGTCATGTGCGTACAGATAGGCCTACCAGTTAAAACTTCTCCTGATCACCTTTATACCTCCCCTGTTCGTATGGTCTCTTTGATCAGGGCCATTTCTCTGGTGTTTATGTGTCATCCAGAAGCAGCACTGACCAGCCCCTGATCTCCAGACTGACAGAGAAACATCGTTTAAGAATAGCAGCTGCAGCTTGGAAGAAAGTAAATGGTTGCCAGAAAAAAAGGCTTGAATCCAAAATAAATCCATTTAGTGTCTGCGTGGCCCTCACCTGCTCCTCTGTTGGCTGAGACAGGTGTCCAACAAGTCGTCCATCAGCACAATAGCCCGAGCCACCCCTTCAATCCACAGCAACATTTTTCCATGCTCCCCCTTTGGGTGGGCGGTAATTGCCAAGTGCCACTTTAAGTCTGCCAGGCAGGCTGCCATGGGACTAAGGGAGGAAAGGGGAGGGTTGGACTGTCTGAACAGATGTGTAGGACTGGCACAGCCAGCGTGGCGCAGAAAACCTAATGACAGCTCAAAAAGTGAGGGCTGTAATTTAGTCATTAAGGCCTCATCCCAGGGTCTGGCTGGTGATTCCTCTATAACCCCCTGCATGGTGGTGCCACCCCTGGCCACTGGATTGACAGGCATGTGCTGCCTCAGCAGCTGTGAGAGGAGAAGGGAGGTGACGAGAGAAGAGGAGAAGAGAGGGGAAGTGAGGAGAGAAGAGGGGAAGAGAGGTGAGGGGAAGAGAGGAGAGGAGAGGAGAGGAAAGGAGGGGGGTAGAGAGGAGAATAGATTAGAGGGGAAAAGAGGAGCAGCCACGACAGGCCCACCAGGCAGGCAGAGGCTTTAGAATGAGTTCTCGCGCTGAGAGGGAGAATGGGGGAGGGACTCTGGATCAGCTGCTAATTGAAGAGACAATGCCCCACCCAAACGGCTGATGCAGTGCCATCAAGCTAAGCCTGTGAACTTAAGCTAATGGCCTCTTCTCATAATGCTGCTGAGAAGTCGTTCTGAGAACTCATTAAGTATTGAGTCTAAAAGCAGTGTACTAATGGTCATTTTTTTTGTATAATTAGGCCACATTTCTATGATAAAATGAATGTATTGTGTTTTTTTTTTATATTTAGAATATTTCACTGACATTGTCCAACTGTTTAGCCTAAGTCACATTTCACCACTGTTAATTCGATTATGTCTGTAACAGTGCTTTAAGTCTGAGATGGCATGGGCGTGGGGCGGACACCCAATTCAGATGTCTGCCTGGCGATTGGGGCTGTCAGAATGTCAGATCTGGGGAAATCAGAGAAAAGCTGAGGACTTTTCTCCCTGTCATCAATCACCTGCTTGTAGCCGCGCTGCAAGCAAATCCACTCTGGTGAGGCCTGTGAATTCATCAGGAAGGACACCGTCTGACAAAAAGAAAAATGAGCTCTCTCCTCCAGACGTCAGGACAGATTGTATCCCAATGTCACTAAGTTGCTCAACACAAAAGCCCTCACAAAGAATATGAGAGAGGGCAAGATTGAAACATGAGTTGATTAGATTGTACCCAGATCTTCTTGTGATGTATCTGTGATGGTTGATCCCTGTAGTGGGACTGCTGGTGTAAAGTACTTCAGTAAAAACACCTTAAAGTACTATTTAAGTAGTTGTTTGAGGTATCTGTACAATACTATTTATATTTTTGACAACTTTTATTTTTACTTCACTTACATTCCAAAGAAAATAATGTACTTTTTACTCCATACATTTTCCTTGACACCTAAAAGTACTCATTACATTTTGAATGCTTAGCACCCCCTACACTTGGCATGAACAAATAGTATTGTGTGTGTGTGTTTGTGTTTGTGTGTGTGTGTGTGTGTGTGTGTGTGTGTGTGTGTGTGTGTGTGTGTGTGTGCGTGTGCGCACATGTGCCATCCGTTTTGTTACTAAAGCACCTTATACCACCCACCACTGCGACCTGTATGTTCTAGTCGATTGGCCCTCACTACATATTCGTCGCAAGACCCACTGGCTCCAGGTCATCTACAAGTCCATGCTTAGTAAAGCTCCGCCTTATCTCAGTTCACTGGTCACGATGGCAACACCCACCCGTAGCACGCGCTCCAGCAGGTCTATCTCACTGATCATCCCTAAAGCCAACACCTCATTTGGTCGCCTTTCCTTCCAGTTCTCTGCTGCCTGTGACTGGAACGAATTGCAAAAATCGCTGAAGTTGGAGACTTTTATCTCCCTCACCAACTTCAAACATCTGCTATCTGAGCAGCTAACCGATCGCTTCAGCTGTACATAGTCCATCGGTAAACAGCCCACCCATTTTTACCTACCTCATCCCCATATCGTTTTTATTTATTTACTTTTCTGCTCTTTTGCACACCAGTATCTCCTGGTGGTATCTCCTACCTGTACATGACCATTTGATCATTTATCACTCCAGTGTTAATCTGCTAAATTGTAATTATTCGCCTACCTCCTCATGCCTTTTGCACACAATCTATATAGACACTTTTTTTCTTTTTCTTCTACTGTGTTATTGACTTGTATATTGTTTACTCCATGTGTAACTCTGTGTTGTTGTCTGTTCACACTGCTATGCTTTATCTTGGCCAGGTCGCAGTTGTAAATGAGAACTTGTTCTCAACTAGCCTACCTGGTTAAATAAAGATGATAAAAATAAAATAAAAAATATGTTTTTTACAGTAGAGCAGTGTTTCCCAACTCCGGTCCTCAAGTATCCCCAACAGTACATATTTTTGTTGTGGCACCTGACAAGCACACCTGATTCTACTTGTCAACTAATCATCAAGACCGTGACAAGTTGAATCAGGTGTTTTTGTCCGAGGCTTGGAGGGTACTCGAGGACCAGAGTTTGGGAACACTGCAGTAGAGGAGCAGGATGGATCCACACGGTCCCTCCATGCAGGTAGAAGGGTAGGAATGGGAGAGGAGAGCCATCAGGCAGAGAATGATTAATGATGTTCAGCCTGGCATCTATAGCAAATCTACCCATAGGGACCAGGACAGATCTAGTCACCGCTTCAGGTATTAAGCTGCCCTTGGCCCCCTCCTGGGTAAACCCTCCTCCTCCTTCCCAAACCCCCAGGGCACAAAAATCTGGTCCCACCTTGGAGAGAGCAGATTATGCCAGGATAATATTTATGATGTGGAAATGGCCTGCTATTTATTCATAGCACATATGACTGACTGGTAATGATTCATCATAACCCCCCTCTCTCCTTCTCCCCCTCTATCTCTCTTTTCCTATCCCCACTCTCTCTCTAGAGATGTGCATGAAAGGTGATGCCTATAATGGCACCAGAGCACGGCCCCAAAGACTCTGATGAGGCCACATAGTAAGCAGTCCACAGACTTAACTCACACAGCCTAAATATCATAGACCACAATGCATACACTAACCCATCTAACCTACACATAGTGTACATACTGCATACCATAATGCAAACATTGAATTATGAATCAAACAGAATGTGATTTCAATGTGATATTAATTCATACCATATGTAGTAAAGAAGACCACCATATCAGCGTTCAGTAAAGCCTATAGCGCTAAAATATACCAAACACAAAACCTCAAAACCTCAAGCCCACATGAAACATACATACCATCAATATCCCAATACCACAACAAAGGGTCCAAGACCACCAAAAAGTATTATTAGCCCGCGCTCCAGCCCTATCCCCCAGACCCATGCCTAGCCAGTGCACAGAGAGAGAAAGTGTGAGAGTATGACAGTGGATCAATAGTTGTGTTTGTGGCGATTCCCAGAGGACCAGAGCACTGCATGAAAACCACAGCTGATAGTTCGAGGTCCTCTCTGAACACTCCCCATGCGTTTATCCCAAAGCCAAGGTTAAATCCACCACAAAGAGAAGAGAGGAGAGGAGAAACCTCACCAAGTCAGTCTCCAGGCACCTTGCTGTGTGTGTGTGTGTGTGTGTGTGTGTGTGTGTGTGTGTGTGTGTGTGTGTGTGTGTGTGTGTGTGTGTGTGTGTGTGTGTGTGTGTGCGTACGTGCGTGCGTGTGTGTGTGTGTGTTGGTGTGTGTGTGTGCGTGCGTGCGTGCGTGCGTGCGTGCGTGTGTGTGTGTGTGTGTGCGTGCGTGTGTGTGTGTGCGTACGTGTGTGTGTGTGTGCGTACGTGCGTGCGTGTGTGTGTTGGTGTGTGTGTGTGCGTGCGTGCGTGTGTGTGTGCGTGCGTTTGTGTGAGATATCATTTGTCCTTTATGATAACTTGAGCTAATCCTGCAGTAGTACAGCACTAGGACTGAGTATGGAAATACAACAGAAAATTAAATGTTTGATTCATCCAGGATTCACAACTTCTAAAAGGCTGCTAATAGTCCCCAGCAATGTGCAGACAGTATAATGATCATTGACATTCCACCAGGGGTAATGTACTGGTAGGAAATAAAGAACACCAGTTATTTGGCCCAACAGGAATTATAAGCCAGAGCCTTGTTAACCTTGGTGATTTATCGGCACTTAATTCCCTTCTAAAGACCTTGTTATTGCAATTATTAACATGTAATATCTCCATGGAGGAATCTCTGTAACTACAGCACCACAGTGCTGGCAAATTATGCATTTATAGCATGTTTGTACTTTATTATAATTCTTCTGTCCCTTTTAGGATATGAAATAAAAATAAACAGGTCCAGTTTAGCTGAAAACCCCTGAAATATTTCATATTTAGATACATCTCATTCTGCTACTCTCTAGACAACACATACAGTAACAGCTTAAAGCCAATAACATTTAACTCATCAGATCTAGCAAGCTAACTAGCTATAGGAAAACATATTGCCTATACGACACTCCTGATCTAGATTTGATACATATGGCTTGCTTGAGAATATAGTTCATCAACCTAGCCTCAAGGTGTGTGCATTCCTTAACTTGTGGCCCCAGCCTACACCAAACGGAGTGCAGCTCTGACAGGCCGTCATCTCCACACTGGCTGATGGAATACTAATTAGCATGGGATGGATTGAATTATTCATGCATCTTAATTAGGGAAATATTTCCCATCAGGGTTCTCATGGTGACAGAGAAGTTTGTCTCCCTTCTACCTCATCCAAACACACGCACGCACGCACGCACGCACGCACGCACGCACGCACACACACACACACACACACACACACACACACACACACACACACACACACACACACACACACACACACACACACACACACACACACACGTACGCACGCACCTCCCATCTTGACTCTAGAGGGGGAGAGTCAAGACAGAGCATTTCACCAGCAAATGTGAACCATGTTGCAATATTAGGAGAGCTCTGTGAAAACTGGCATGAAGGCGTGACACACAATAATTATGTGACAAGACGTATTCCACGTCACCCTCAATATCACTCTGCACATGCATACATCACTCTCATACAGGAAGAAAAACACTCCAAACTATTACACTGCTATCAAGTGGTGTCACAGAGTACATTTTAAAAACTTGACTTTCCGTATCTAATTATAATAAATGAATAATAAATGGATACAAGCTCATCCAGAGGGTCATATGAAACATATGCAAGTCCTGCTCCACTAATATCAGGTTCAATAGCCCCCTAATGTGCAAACCTGCAGTATGAGTACATGCCCCAGGTGTTGCAGCTGTGAAGAGAGATGCAGTGCAGTGGGTAATAGTGCATGATATCACTCAGCTTCTACTTTCTCCTCTGTTAGACCCAGGTAGCCTACTCACTATCCAGCACAGCAGTATCCATCTGCTCACAGTTAGCTGGGAAATTAGTCACTTAATGTCCCATATTTGTTTAAGCAATTGGAAAGTAATTAATAACCTGAAATGCAATAATGTGCAGACAACTATTCTACAGCCCATTCAGCAGGAATGTAGTAGGTGTTATAGTGACGACAGTTTGTTTCCATACAACCGTTGGTTGCTGCTCTATGTACTACAGTAGTGGTATTATACTGATGACACATCAAAGGGAAGGGGGTAAGGAACCCAGCATGCATTCAAAGACCAGGTTTGAGTAGGGCATTTTAAATGACAAAACCTGGCAGAGAGGTAATTGGCTGAGCGAGCGGCGCCCGGGCGAATGTGTGTGGCGGCACTGCGGCATGGGCTCCTGTAACACACATTGAGGACGACGGCAAAATAGGAGCCCTAGGATTAGGCCGACATTAATTCCTGCCTCTAATTACGCTGTTAAGAGATTGTTTTTTATAAATATCTTATGAAATGACATCTGCAGCGCTGAGGAGTGGAGAGAGGGGAGGAGAGGGGATGGAGGAGAGTGGAGGAGAGGAGAAGGGAGGAGAGGGGAGGGGGTTAATGCTCACACATACTTCACCCCCACAGAATGCTCCAGCAGCTGCAGAACGAGGCTCGTCGGTGTCATTATGTGCTGAGCAGTGTTGTACATGGAGTTTGCAGCCCAGCCCAGGCAGCTCTTCCCTAAAGGATGGTTCAAGGACAATGAATCCAGGTGGGATGACAGGTGGGAGTCAAACTCACCCAACAACTTACCTGCTCCACCAAGGAGGCAAATTGACAGCTGTTTCACTGCTTGAGTAGAGGGGTTTGAATTCTGTAATATAATCTTTTGATTCTCTGTTGAGCTGTTAGGTATGACTCATGAAGTTCCGAGACAAATGATGGGGTCTCTTTCATACACTGTTGTGTACTCTAAAGGTCTATTCACCCTGACAATGTGCCCATAGAGTATCATTCAAGGACAATGTGTAAGTCATAGTAGAGGGAAAAAAATCATTGGGAACACCAACTACAGCGTAACCTTATCAAGCTTTTCCATCATATGTCACAAAAAGGCCCCCTTCGCAAAGCAACAAAGACTGAGAATATGACAGTAACTCAAAAACAACTACAGAATTTAAAAAACGTTTTATTGTAAATAACCATGCCTGTCAGTCTTCATCTGTAGGCTGTTAGTTTGGATTGGTCAGATAATGTTTCCAGTACTCCACACAGATCATAATAGATGCACTATACATACAAAAGTATGTGGACACCCCTTCAAATGAGTGGATTCAGCTATTTCAACCACACCCGTTGTTGACAGGTGTTTAAAATCGAGCACACAGCCAGAGACAAACATAAGCAGTAGAATGGCCTTACTGAAGAGCTCAGTGACTGTTAATGTGGGATGCCACCTTTCCAACAAGTTAGTTCGTCAAATTTCTGTCCTGCTAGAGCTGCCCCCTGGTCAACTGTAAGTGCTGTTATTGTGAAGTGGAAACGTCTAGGAACAACAGCGGCTCAGCCGTGAAGTGGTAGGCCACACAAGCTCACAGAACGGGACCGTCGAGGGCTGAAACGTGTAGCGCGTAAAAATCGTCTGTCCTCGGTTGCAACACTCACTACTGAGTTCCAAACTGCCTCTGGAAGCAACTTCAGCACGAGAACTGTTCATCGGGAGCTTCATGAAATGGGTTTCCATGGCTGAGCAGCCGCACACAAGCGTACGATCACCATGCGCAATGCCAAGCGTCGGCTGGAGTGGTGTAAAGCTTGCCGCCATTGGAATCTGGAGCAGTGGAAACGTGTTCTCTGGAGTGCTGAATCGCTTCACCATCTGGCAGTCCAACTGACAAATCTGGGTTTGGTGAATGCCTGGAGAACACTACCTGCCCGAATGCATAGTGCCAACTGTAAAGTTTGCTGGAGGAGGAATAATGGTCTGATGCTGTTTTTCATGTTTCGGGCTAGGCCCCTTAGTTCCATGAGGGTAAATCTTAAAGTTACAGCATACAATGACATTCTAGATGAACAGTTTGGGGAAGACCCTTTCCTGTTTCAGCATGACATTGCCCCCGTGCACAAAGTGAGGTCCATACAGAAATGGTTTCTCGAGATCGTTGTGGAAGAACTTGGCTGGCCTGCACAGAGCCCTGACCTTAACCCTATCGAACACATTTGGGATGAATTGGAATGCCTACTGCGAGCCAGGCCTAATTGCCCAACATCAGTGCCCAACCTCACTAATGCTCTTGTGGCTGAATGGAAGAAAGTCCCCCCAGCAATGTTCCAACATCTAGTGGAAAGCCTTCCCGGAAGAGTAGATAGCAGCATAGGGGGGACCAACTCCATATTAATGCCATGATTTTGGAATGAGACGTTTGATGAGCAGGTGTCCACATACTTTTGGTCAGGTAGTGTATGAATTCGATGCAATATAAACTTCCTATAAATGTCTGCAGGTTCAGGCTGCATCTTCATCAACCCCCTGAGGGTGACATTTGATTTGGTGTGAAATACTAATCCTTATTGATCCAGATAGAGACATGGATAGGGGATTTGAGATAAATATACATACCTTATTAAAAGACATAGACTTGCAGGCCAGGAGGATGGCGTGTCCTAATCCCAGTCAGGTAACTGTAGTCTCCAGTGAGGGGGTGGGCGGAAGGGAAGGAGGAAGTGTGTGTGATTGTGTATGTGTGTGGTGTGTGTATATGTGTGTATGTGTTGGGAGCTAGGAGTTTGTTTTCCCTGACCTTGTGTCAGCGCTGTGTCTCAATAACATGGTGAGGAATGATACACACTGAATACATGTCAGCTGGTGTGGTTCTGGCACACGGTCCTGACCTTCCCACAGAAACCAGGCTGATTAAAGAGAAAACTCTTAGTGAATCCAGTCCAGATGAAAAGTAGACATGGCCCTCAGACATCGCTCGTCAACTTGAAACGATTGCGGGGAGATTATTTTTTTATAAGATGCTCTTTCATAAATTTGAGTTTGAACTGCATTAGCTTGCATAATTTAAGGTTAATGCGGAAACAACTCTGTATGAATATTACATCCCACCTTCCCCAGGCCTTTCTGCTAGGCCCCCCTTCATGAAAAAGGCATCGGGCGCCACTTTTTAATGATTTGTGAAATCATACACATTTCTGCTCATTATAACATCACATCTCATACATTTTACTTTCAAAGAGAAGTTCATTCTCATCTATGGTCAGTCAAACGGTATGTAACAGATCACCCAGAACTGTTGCACACCCTCTAAACCAGCTAGCTAATATACAGGACCTACCACAGTAATATCAGAGAGATGAACTTGATAATATTAGGCTTATGACTTATTGATGTCAACAGTGGAGGAGCCCTCTGATCCATTCATAAGAACTACAGAATGGCCACATGTGAAGCTGACACAATGGTAGGAACTTAGCTGCTGGAATCCCACTGAGTTTATACTGTATTTTCCCACCAAAGAGAATGAACGATTCCAAATCCTCTATTCCTACATTTTATATGTTCTTTTTATCCACCATGGATGGAATCTGAACAGTATCCTAGGAGGCTGTATCTATAACTACCAAAGTTAATAGTGGTTGTTGTTAAAGGGGATCTGTGGCATTACACTGCACTTTGCTTCCAAAGACTGTTCCAGTGTGTGTGTGTGTGTGTGTGTGTGTGTGTGTGTGTGTGTGTGTGTGTGTATTTGTCAAGGAGAGCTCTGTCCCTTAATGATGCGTGTGAACAGAGCCGCTGGGTCCCTGCTGTAAAACAGACAGTGGTAATTGGACAGAGGGACACGGTGTCCTCACCCCACTGCGGCTCCGCCAAGCTAACACCCAGTCTAATCAAACCTCCATTTGCATGTAGAGCCCACAGAATCAGCCTCAATAAAGCAGCTCTGCTTTGAGAGATGAGTTTTTAATCTCTGGGAGGGGATGAGATTCTGACCTCTGCCTATTTGTTTTTATAGTCTCACTTTTTTTCTGGCGAAGGACCTGCAGGTAAATTCACGGCGGCAGGACGGCCGTCTCGTTCCTAAGGACTGTCATTGTGCATTCATTAATATCCCAATAGCTGACATGCTGGGGAAAATGGCTCCTTGAGAAAAAAAAACAACTTGTCTGTGTGAATGAGGCTTTATAAAAAGGCAATCAGAGTGCTGACAGACATCTCAGCAAGAGGGAATTATTGGTGGGGCCGAGCCTTTTGAAAAGGATAGGTACTTATTCGTCTCCCATTGCCCTTGGCTGACCCAGGTAATAGAGAATTTTACAACTGGAAGTGTTTGAAATATCCTGTGAATGTAAGTAATGTGCTCATTTAGGAGAGGTGGCGCACTCTGATCTCACAGATAGCAAGCGAGTCATCACACATACACACAGAGGCGCACACACACAAACACACACACACACGCACGCACGCACGCACGCACGCACACACACACACACACACACACGTGAAAATATTACTCAGTGCAGTCCCTCTCTGTATACACACTGTGCACCATTTTGAAAGGGAAAATCGTTTGAGATTTGATGCGAAACCTGTGAACAGCTATTCAACATTTATAGACTACCGTTAGTACTGCAAAGGAAATTGATGTGTTAGATTATATACGGGTAACATCTATAACTAGTTTAGTGGTAGATCAGTTGAATGTAATCATGTCCCAGACCTTGTCAGATCCAGCCTTGCCATGGTTTTGAGGCACATTAGGGCTAATGTACCTGTGTAGTAGGTTACTGATGGAAAACCAATCAACAGTATCTCCAGATTAGTTGACACCTTTTCAACAAACAATCAGCAGACAAACTTGTATACGTACAAACAAACATATTCCCATACTCAAACACCTTCCCCGCCCACCAACCAGAAACACATTCACCTGAACAAACACACTAACACTTCCACAAGCACACAAACACCCCCACACCCTTCCACACACCCAATTATTATCATCATGTTCACTCAGGTACACACATACACACAGAAAACAAGCAAACCCACATGCGCTCTGATTGCCATGCCTGCTTGCATCAAGAAGTGTCGAGCAGCAGGGGAGATCTCCACACAAGCCAGGATGCCAAACTTCATCACCTTGTTGTGTGAGTGTGTGTGTGTGAGTGTGTGTGTGAGTGTGTGTGTGAGTGTGTGTGTGAGTGTGGGTGTGAGTGTGGGTGTGAGTGTGTGTGTGAGTGTGTGTGCTTCACTGCTTCAGTATCGCTTCTGCAGCCTTCATCTCCTGATTAACGTCATGCTTTATCACATCGCCAAAATCACAGGTGACAGGCCACTTTTCCAGGGCGCTCCGTATACACTCTCCTCCAATCGTACGCTGCAGTCAAACACGTTTGACGGCAATAGCACTTGACATGCACAGGCTTGATATATTCACCCTGAGTTCGAGGAAGGAGACGGAAGAAGAGATAACCCTTTGGTAATAGCTAGTAACTCACAAAGTCCCCTTCAACCTCACCACATGCACACACAAAATTAAGACACATCATCCTTTTGTGTTGCTTTCTCATCTTTATACTAGAATAAATAGTAGTGAGCAAACTGGTTAAAATGGTCTAATTACTGTGTGCATGAATGCTATTATCATTCTAGGGCCTATAAATCCTGTATAACAAAGCAGTGTAAAGAAAGTGACTGCAGTACATTTCTGAAATATCTGCATTGTTTTGTCATCAGTACGCCCATTGTTTTAACCTCTGAGGATTTCATCTCCCTTTTTATTCTTCCTGGGCCATAAACTCAGAGGAGTGCATTATGGGACGGTGGACTATGTGAGCATGTCACCAGCACACCTGCTGAGAACTCCACCAGGAAGTGCCGGAGCCTAATTATCAGGCAATTTGAAACAGCGTTATGTTGCTTCTACTTCTGTATTAATTAGAGAGGCTTTCAGAGGTCACACCAAATGAGCTTTTAATTAATGTCAGGGTATCAGCAGATTCCTCCTTTATTGAAGCCTTCTCTCCCGATACCGCTTCGGAGATAATTGGATCAGAGACAGCTCACAAACACACATACAAATCACTGTCAAAAGTTTGCTCCCACGAAAGTTCAGCAAACAAAGGGGAACTAACAAATATTTGAAAGACGGCATGGCTGAATGGCAGGTTGTATTCAGTACATCTCTCTGCCACACTCTCTTTTCATTAAGAAAGGGCCATTAACTGCTCACTGACAATGAGTGAGTGAGAGAGAGAGAGAGTGAGAGAGAGAGAGAGAGAGGGAGAGGGAGAGGGAGAGAGAGAGAGAGAGAGAGAGAGAGAGAGAGAGAGAGAGAGAGAGAGAGTGATGAAGGGAAAGAGAGATTCATTCGGAGGGGATATAAACAGCCACGTGGATCATTCTTGAGTACAAAATAAGGCAGTTGGTTCAATATAGGAGTTCATTTCAGCTATTGCATGCTCAGTTCCTGTTTATATGTAGCTAGGTTTCCATCCAATTGACTACAGGTTTTCATGCAAATATTCTAAAATCCCCTTAAATAAAATATCCACATTTTCCCACCAGTGGTGTGTTTCTACCAAACTGACATGTTGAGGATACAATCAGTGCCTGATGACGTAGTGGACACAAATGTGCTTTTTGGCTTAAATGTTCATGTACCGAATAAAAATCTAAAGTTCAATGTGTTTCCATTGCATTTTAAACTCTACCGATAGTTTTGTCACAAAAGTGTTGCTTTAAACAGCAAATGTGCCTACTCTGGTCTTGGCACGTGAGCTCTAGCCAACAGCTGGCAGATACAGTACGGGTAGGCTGTACGGGTAGGCTATTCTACATGATGAGATTATTATGGATGAGAGCAAGAATGTTTATTTTCCAATCTGCAGTCAAGCGTCCATCATCATGTCACCAGAATATAGCCATCGATATTTGGTTGATTTTCCAAATACGGGCACTTTTGGATGTTAAATGTTTTTGAAAACATAACCTCTTGTAACTGCTTCTTATCCATCTGAATATTTTCTTCACTCTGTCTGGAAACAAGATCTAATAGTGGCTGAGACCATACTATTTAAGAATATAAATATTTGTATCGGTTTCCCCAAATACCGAGAGGAAATGTCATTACCACCACATCATGAAATGTGCTATTTTTGTTGAAAAGGAAATGACAGAAATTGTGCCTAATGTATTTTATACCATTTCACTTCACTTCACTTTATATGTATTCATCATTGTCATGTCTTAATGTCTCTATATGCCTTGATGATACTCAGAAACACGGATTTACCAAATCTAAATCTTATTTTACATCATTCCTAAATTAAGAACATGCATATAAGGTTCAGATACGGGATAAATCATCAGTATCTATTGCAATTTAATACACTTTCAAAAATATGTACCGTGATGACTTAGCAGTGGTGTAAAGTACTCAAGTAAAAATACTTTAAAGTACTACTTAAGTAGTTTTTTTGGGTATCTGTACTTTATTTTACTGTTTCTATTTTTGACAACTTTTACTTTTACTTCACTACATTCCTAAAGAAAATAATGTACTTTTTACTCCATACATTTTCCCTGACACACAAAAGTACTTCTAACATTTTGAATGCTTAGCAGGACAGGAAAATGGTCCAATTCATACACTTATCCCTGGTCATCCTGACGGCCTCTATTCTTGCAGACTCACTAAACAAACATTCTTTGTTTAGAAATGATGTCTGAGTGTTGGAGTGTGCCCCTGGCTATCCGTAAATTCAGAAAACAAGACAATTGGGCCGCCTGGTTTGCTTAATGTAAGGAATTAGAAATTATTTATATTTTTACTTTTACTTTAGATACTTAAGTATGTTGTAGCAATTACATTTACTTTTGATACTTAAGCATATTTAACTGGGTGACTCACTTTTCCTTGAGTCATTTTCTATGAAGGTATCTATACTTTACTCAAGTATTACAATTGGGTACTTTTTTCATCTCTGTGACTTAGTGGTGTGGGAATGACAAACAACTGATGAAAAATACCATTAAACATTTTCATGCCACAGTTGTACATGTTTCATTTTATTGAAGATATAGAACACACCATTCAAAACTTAAAAAAATAAAGGTTACATACCTCAAGAACTTAAAGCATCTTTTAGAACAATTTGGGATTCAACGCATGTACAAGGTTGGAAACACTGGTTGACATTAAACAAATTCTTGTTCACTGGCTGCAGTCTATTGATTCAGACACATGAGACAGGTGTGTGGTCACTCAAGATTAGGTGTTGCCCTTACTGCTTAATGAGAGAGCAAATTTCCTCCCAGACTGCGCCATCAAGCATCGCATGCCGTTTTGTCACTAAATGAGGCTCAGGGACAAGCCCAAGAACATTCTCTGGTTGGTACTGCACAATGTCCTCTCTCATTGGCCAAAATAATTGGTTGGCTCCCACACGACTTATGGTCTTGACTAGAGTGTAGCTCTCTGCATCAACATCTTGTATAATACCAGGGTAACGGTCTTCATCATATTTCACAACACACCACTTTCCAATCAGTTCCTCATGTACAGTTGAATTCAGAAGTTTACATACACTTAGGTTGTAGTCATGAAAACTAGTTTTTCAACCACTCCACAAATTTCTTGTTAACAAACTATAGTTTTGGCAAGTCATTTTTCCAACAATTGTTTACAGACAGATTATTTAACTTATAATTAACTGTATCACAATTCCAGTTGGTCAGAAGTGTACATACACTAAGTTGACTGTGCCTTTAAACAGCTTGGAAAATTCCAGAAAATTATGTCATGGCTTTAGAAGCTTCTATTAGGCTCATTTACATAATTTGAGTCAAATGGAGAAGTACCTGTGGATGTCTTTCAAGGCCTACCTTCAAACTCAGTACCTATTTGCTCGACATCATGGGAAAAGCTAAAGAAATTAGCCAAGACATCAGAAAATAAATTATAGACCTCCACATGTCTGGTTCATCCTTGGGAGCAATTTCCAAATGTCTGACGGTACCACATTCATCTGTACAAACAATAGTATGCAAGTATAAACACCATGGGACCACACAGCTGTCATACCGCTCAGGAAGGAGACACGTTCTGTCTCCTAGAGATGAACGTACCTTGGTGTGAAAAGTGCAAATCAGTCCCAGAACAACAGCAAAGGACCTTGTGAAGATGCTGGAGGAAACAGGTACAAAAGTATCGATAGCCACAGTAAAATGAGTCCTATATCGACATAACCTGAAAGGCCACTCAGCAGGGAAGAAGCCACTGCTCCAAAACCGCCATAAAAGGCCAGACTACGGTTTGCAACTGCACATGGAGACAAAGATTGTACTTTTTGGGCAAATGTCCTCTGGTCTGATGAAACAACAATAGAACTGTTTGGCCATAATGACCATTGTTATATTTTGAGGAAAAAGGGGGAGGCTTGCAAGACGAAGAACACCATCCCAACCGTGAAGCACGGGGGTGGCAGCATCATGTTGTGGGGGTACTTTGCTGCAGGAGGGACTGGAGCACTTCACAAAATAGATGGCAGCACGAGGCAGGAACATTATGAGGATATATTGAGGCAACATCTCAAGACATCAGTCAGGAAGTTAAAGCTTGGTCGCAAATGGGTCTTCCAAATGGATAATGACCCCAAGCATACTTCAAAAGTTGTGGCAAAATGGCTTAAGGACAACAAAGTCCAGGTATTGGAGTGGCCATCACAAAGCCCTGACATCAATCCTATATAAAATTTGTGGGAAGAACTGAAAAAGCGTGTGCGAGCAAGGAGGCCTACAAACCTGACTCAGTTACACCAGCTTTGTCAGGAGGAATGGGCCAAAATTCACCCAACTTATTGTGGGAAGCTTGTGGAAGGCTACCCGAAATGTTTGACCCAAGTAAACAATTTAAAGGCAATGCTACCAAATACTAGTTGAGTGTATGTCAACTTCTGACCCACTGGGAATGTGATGAAAGAAATAAAAGCTGAAATAAATAATTATCTTTACTATTATTCTGACATTTCACACTTTTAAAATAAAGTGGTGATCCTAACTGACCCAAGACAGGGAATTTTTAATAGGATTAAATGTCAGGAGTTGTGAAAAACTGAGTTTTAATGTATTTGGCTAATGTGTATGTAAACTTCCGACTTCAACTGTATGGCTGTGGTGCTGTGCAGGTGGAAGTGGAAGGTTGTGCTTTGTCTGCCTCTGTTTGTTGAATTATCGCGGTCTGTGGGCCAAAACAATCACACAGATGTGGAGTCATTTGAGGGGCAGGTAGGTGATCATTCTGTAGCTGTAAGACTTCAGGTGAATGTGGTGGAGTGTTCCTTGACAGGTAGGACTCCATAACCACTCTGTTCTGGATAGTTGATCTTCTCTTTCTTTGGTTTATTTTCTGTTGACTCCTTTTTTTCCATTTATCTCGCTGGAAAAGTTGTGAGATGGATTTCAGTTCACTACTTTCTTTTCGATTAAGAGATCTTTCTTTTTGTTTCTTAAGATACTCCTGGTGTCTTTTTATATACACGATCAAAAGTATGTGGACACCTGCTTGTTGAACATCTCATTCCAAAATATGGAGTTGGTCCCACCTTTGCTGCTATAAAAGCCTCCACTTCTCTGGGAAGGCTTTCCACTAAATGTGGGTTGAGGTGAGGGCTCTATGCAAGCCAGTCAAGGTCTTCCACACCGATCTTGCTTCGCTTTCTGCACAGGGGAATTGTCATGCTGAAACAGGAAAGAGCCTTCCCCAAACTGTTGCCATAAAGTTGGAAGCACAGAATGATCTAGAATGTCATTGTATGCAGGAGTGTTAAGATTTCCCTTCACTGGAACCAAGGGGCCTAGCCCGAAGCATGAAAAACAGATCCAGACCATTATTCCTCTTCCAGCAAACTTATCAGTTGGCACTGTGCAGATTTTTCCGTCGGACTGCCAGATGGTGAAGCGTGATTCATCCCTCCAGAGAACACATTTCCACTGCTGAGTTCAATGGTGGCTAGCTTTACACCGCTCTAGCTGATGCTTGGCACTGAACATGGTGATTTTACAGTAGGCTTGTGTGCGGCTGCTCGGCCATGGAAACCCTTTTCATGAATCTCCCGACGAACAGTTCTTGTGCTGACATTTCTTCCAGAGGCAGTTTGGAACTCGGTAGTGTGTTGCAACCGAGGACAGACAATTGTTACGTGCTACGCACACAGCACTCGACGGTCCTGTTCTGTGAGCTTGTGTGGCCTACCACTTCGCGGCTGAGCTGTTGTTGCTCCTAGATATTTCCACTTACAATTGACTAGGGCAGCTCTAGCAGAGCAGAAATTTGACGAACTGACTTGTTGGAAAGTTGACATCATATGACGGTGCCACATTGAAAGTCACTGAGCTCTTCAGTACCGGCCATTCTACTGCCAATGTTTGTCTATGGAGATTGCATGGCTGTGTGCTCTATTTTACACACTTTTCAGCAACGGGTGTGGCTGAAATAGTTGAACCTACTAATTTGAAGGGGTGTCCACATACTTTTGTAGATATAGTGTATGTCCTTGTCCTATCATTGGTTGATTTATTGGGCATTTTATTTAAAAAAAAGATAATTCAAGTCAGTAATAACCATAGTAAGTCACATAAATCAAAATCACTCAATCATCCTAACATAATACAAATTGAAATGGTCTTATTTAGAAAATAATTGTTCAATTTCAACTTAACCATGATCATATATGTAATTTGTGTGTCTTTCAGGTCTTATGGTAAGTAAAATCGTGGTTCATGGTAGAAAATTGTGCAAGAACTCCCAATCTCTGTTGCCCTGGCAAAAAACTATATTCAAAACGGTGAAGCCAAGAAACAATAAATAATTAAGTTGAGGTCAAGAGACTCATGTTCCTGAATCCATTAAATCCTTGAACAACAGAACATGTTGCTCACTATAAACAATGAATGAGGTTAGATAGGTTATATTAGCATAGCAAAAGAAATTGAGAAAAGTGGCTCATACCAAAACTTTAAAACATCTTCACCCCACAATTTTTTGTTGAGAAGGCACTGAAGGTAATTTCAATCGATTTTAAAGTCCTTCAATTACAGACACACTGGCAACAATTCTGGGAGGGAAATTGATTTTTCAGCCTGTCTGTGAGCCAAGGCCAAACGTTAAGACCTGAACAACAACCATGGAGACAAACAGATTATCAAAAGTTTTAGAGCCTTTCTCCCCAACATTTTGATTCAGACTCCTAGCTGCTTTTTGCCGTAAAACCTGTCTGAGTATATTATATATGATGGTTTGATTTAGAAGCTGAATAATTAAACGTGCAGGTGAAGGAAAAATAGGAGATTTTCTTACCTTACAGTGTGGTATTGTTGTAATGTGACAATAGCCATAGGAATTCAAGGACACTGTCCTGCTTTGAGGGCCTTGTGGGTAGTAAGGTAGAGCTTGCTGCGGAAAATGTCCAACCCCCACCTCCCACACATACACTGTCCTTCTAGCCTCCTATCATCTGTCCACTGCCTTGGCAGCCAAACAAGCCATCTGAAACGGGTTCATATTGGACAACCAATGTCCCTGAAAGGCAAAGTATAATAGCTGTATGCAATTTACAATGCTATTTGTTTTTTATGAACTAATGTATTAGTAGTTCTTGCCAACATATGACTCAATGAATAACCACTACTTCCTGCAAGGCCGACTTGACCTTACGGTTTTCATGAGCGCTATCTCTCAGCTTAGAGTTAAACACAAAAGGCAGCTTCATAAAGTGGCAATTACTGTTTTGACATCAATTCGGACAGATATATAAAAACAAATGCAAAGCTTTCCGAAACCAAAATGTAGAAATACAAGCATGAATAAAGGGAGGAATGCAATCCTGGCATAATAATTCAGTTTAATTAAAGAATAAGCAAACATGGAGATCTCTTTCTAAGCAGTATGTCTGTGGTGTTAGCCTGCTCTCTGTTTCAGATGGTATTAACCAAGTTAAGAGCTGGGGGTAAATGATCTAATCCATTGGATGACCTCCACTGGTTCTCTCCTCATTCATATTTATATGACAGCGCTGCACTAATTTTGGAGAGTAAATCAGTGCACACATTTTCCTCTGACCTCTACCTCGCTGCTGAATTAAACAATGTCAACGCCAATGCCCACTTTAACAAGCCTTAAATTCCACAGTCCAATCCATCAGCCGGGGTATTTCTGACACACCGTAGGAAGAGCATGAAATAAGGCAATTATTGAACCATCCAGCCCATTTACACGGATACTGTAGCCGTGGAAAGCTGGGGAAGAAGTTTGACTTGTTCAGAAGATGGCATTGCAATGGGGAAGCCAAACAAGGTGATAACTACGCTCTTATGACTAATAGCAACTTAGTTATTGTGCTGTAGGTCTCTCTACTGCAGGTTTAAGGCTTGTAGTTCTGAATCTTTTTCACTACCTGTGCTTTGGACCAGCCTCCCAGAAATGTGGTTGACCTTTCAAAAGCAGCCCAGTCTGACTACCAAGAGCTAATGATTTCATTCAGATAATTCTAGAGCAGTTCATGTTCTATCTGCATTTTTGTTCAACTGTAGTTATATTGACATAGCCTTGTTCTGTTCAATGTTCTCTACCTATATAGTACTCTAAATACCCCCAATTCATGTTAAGTTCAAAACAATACAAGATAACATTTTGACGACACCATTCAAACCAATGAGGGTTCGGAATTTTAAAGACAATTATCTCAGAATCCTCTTTTTACAGATATAACCTTATAGTCCCAAGCTCTCAAATTGCCAGTGAGTCTTTTCAGATAAATCCTCTCGATTTTTCTCTCACACACAGAAGGCTGAGTGAGCTGTGACTGGACCTTGTAGTCTCGTAAAATGTGTGTGTATGTGAGAGAGAGAGTGTGTGTGCGTGTGTATGCAAAAGGCTTGTAGGTCATTTAATTCAATGATTCTGTGTGTGAGAGAAACTGTCTTTGGTCATGTTGGGTCTACAGTACATGCGTGTATGACTCACTGAGGTGGCAGTTGATCTGCTGGGTGTGGGTGTCCTCAGATCTTGTGACAGATAATCCATCAGAGTCAGTCTGTCTGACAGGGATGAATTTCATCTCTCTCTCTCTCTCTCTCTTTACAGCTCAATCCACTCTACTCTGGCCCATGAAGGACAGTCACTCCTCTCCTCTGCCCCTCTTTGGACACACATGGAGATTCATTAGAAGAGACTGAATGTGTGTACTGAGAGCCTTAACAGCTTTGGATTTGAGGTGTAGCCACTCAGGTTCAGTATTCAACCACTTACATTATTGAGGTTTGACACAAAAATAGTTTTTTTGCCTTCAGAAAGGCATACCTTTGACTTATTCCACATTTTGTGTGTACAGCCTGAATTCAAATGGATTAAATATATTTTTCTCACCCATCTACACACCCCATAATGATAAAGTGAAAACATGTTAGTAGAAATGTTTGCATATTTCTTGAAAATGAAATAAAGAAATAACTAATTGACATAAGTATTCACACCCGAGTCAATACTTTGGAGAAGCACCTTTGCAGCGATTACAGCTGAGAGTTTTCCTTGGTAAGTCTCTAAGAGCTTTCCACACCTGGATTGTGCAACATTTGCCCATTATTATTTTCAAAATTCTTCAAACTCTGTCAAATTGGTTCCTGATCATTGCTAGACAACAATTTTCAGTAGATTTGAGTCAAAACTGTAACTCTGCCACATTCACTATCTTCTTGGTAAGCAACTTGTGTAGATTTGGCCTTGTGTTTTAGGGTATTGTCCTGCTGAAAGGTGAATTCATCTACCAGTGTCTGGTGGAAAGCAGACTGAACCAGGTTTTCCTCTAGGATTCTGCCTGTGCTTAGCTCCAGTCCATTTATTTTGTATCCTGGAAAAACTCCCTAGTCTTTAACTATTACAAGCATACCCATAACATGATGCAGCCACCATTATGCTTGAACATAACATTTTGTATTCAGGACAAAAAGTTAATTGCCTTGCAAATGTTTTGGTATTTCTTTAGTGCCTTGTTGCTAACAGGATGCATGTTTTGGAATATTTGCATTATCTACAGGCTTCCTTCTTTTCACTGTCAAGTAGGTTTGTATATTAGAGTAACTGCAATGTCGTTGATCCATCCTAACTTTTCTCCTATCACAGCCATTAAACTCTGTAACTGTTTTAAAGTCACCATTGGCCTCATGGCGAAATCCCTGAGCAGTTACCTTCCTCCGGCAACTGAGTTAGGAAGGGACGCCTGTATCTTTGTAGTGACTGGGTGTATTGATACACCATCCAAAGTGCAATTAATAGCTTCACCATGATCAAAGGGATATTCAATATCTTATTTTTTTTTATTACCCATCTACCAATAGGTTCCCTTCTTTGCAAGGCATTGGTCAATCTCCCTGGTCTTTGAAGTTGAATCTGTTGAAATGCACTGCTCGAGCATTGTATCATTGCATGTGTGGGGTACAGCAGAGATGAGGTAGTCATTCAAAAATCATATTGAACATTATTGCACACAGAGTCCATGAAACCTCTGATGAGTTGAGCAAATGTGTACTTAACTTATTTAGGCTTGCCATGAAGGAGTTAAATACTTATTGACTCAAAACATTTCAGTTTTTAATTTTTAATTAATTTGGAAACATTTGTAAAAACATAATTCCACTTTGACATTATGGGGTATTGTGTGTAGGCCAATGAACAAACATCTAAATTGAATCCATTTTAAATGCAGGTTGTAACAAAATGTGGAAAAAGTCAAGGGATGTGAATACTTTCTAAAGGCACGGTACAAAACTAAAACCAGATTAGGGATGAGTCAAGGGATGTGAATACTTTCTAAAGGCCCGGTACAAAACTAAAACCAGATTAGGGATGAGTCAAGGGATGTGAATACTTTCTAAAGGCACGGTACAAAACTAAAACCAGATTAGGGATGAGTCAAGGGATGTGAATACTTTCTAAAGGCACGGTACAAAACTAAAACCAGATTAGGGATGAGTCAAGGGATGTGAATACTTTCTAAAGGCACGGTACAAAACTAAAACCAGATTAGGGATGAGTCAAGGGATGTGAATACTTTCTAAAGGCCCGGTACAAAACTAAAACCAGATTAGGGATGAGTCAAGGGATGTGAATACATTCTAAAGGCACGGTACAAAACTAGAACCAGATTAGGGATGAGTCAAGGGATGTGAATACTTTCTAAAGGCACGGTACAAAACTAAAACCAGATTAGAGATGAGTCAAGGGATGTGAATACTTTCTAAAGGCACGGTACAAAACTAAAACCAGATTAGGGATGAGTCAAGGGATGTGAATACTTTCTAAAGGCACGGTACAAAACTAAAACCAGATTAGGGATGAGTCAAGGGATGTGAATACTTTCTAAAGGCCCGGTACAAAACTAAAACCAGATTAGGGATGAGTCAAGGGATGTGAATACTTTCTAAATGCACGGTACAAAACTAAAACCAGATTAGGGATGAGTCAAGGGATGTGAATACTTTCTAAAGGCCCGGTACAAAACTAAAACCAGATTAGGGATGAGTCAAGGGATGTGAATACTTTCTAAAGGCCCGGTACAAAACTAAAACCAGATTAGAGATGAGTCAAGGGATGTGAATACTTTCTAAAGGCACGGTACAAAACTAAAACCAGATTAGGGATGAGTCAAGGGATGTGAATACTTTCTAAAGGCACGGTACAAAACTAAAACCAGATTAGGGATGAGTCAAGGGATGTGAATACTTTCTAAAGGCCCGGTACAAAACTAAAACCAGATTAGGGATGAGTCAAGGGATGTGAATACTTTCTAAATGCACGGTACAAAACTAAAACCAGATTAGGGATGAGTCAAGGGATGTGAATACTTTCTAAAGGCCCGGTACAAAACTAAAACCAGATTAGGGATGAGTCAAGGGATGTGAATACTTTCTAAAGGCACGGTACAAAACTAAAATCAGATTAGGGATGAGTCAAGGGATGTGAATACTTTCTGAAGGCACGGTACAAAACTAAAACCAAATTAGGGATGAGTCAAGGGATGTGAATACTTTCTAAAGGCCCGGTACAAAACTAAAACCAGATTAGGGATGAGTCAAGGGATTTGAATACTTTCTAAAGGCCCGGTACAAAACTAAAATCAGATAAGGGATGAGTCAAGGGATGTGAATACATTCTAAAGGCCCGGTACAAAACTAAAACCAGATTAGGGATGAGTCAAAGGATGTGAATACTTTCTAAATGCACGGTACAAAACTAAAACCAGATTAGGGATGAGTCAAGGGATGTGAATACTTTCTAAAGGCACGGTACAAAACTAAAACCAGATTAGGGATGAGTCAAGGGATGTGAATACTTTCTAAAGGCACGGTACAAAACTAAAACCAGATTAGGGATGAGTCAAGGGATGTGAATACTTTCTAAAGGCACGGTACAAAACTAAAACCAGATTAGGGATGAGTCAAGGGATGTGAATACTTTCTAAAGGCAAGGTACAAAACTAAAATTAGATTAGGGATGAGTCAAGGGATGTGAATACTTTCTAAAGGCCCGGTACAAAACTAAAACCAGATTAGGGATGAGTCAAGGGATGTGAATACTTTCTAAAGGCACGGTACAAAACTAAAACCAGATTAGGGATGAGTCAAGGGATGTGAATACTTTCTGAAGGCACGGTACAAAACTAAAACCAAATTAGGGATGAGTCAAGGGATGTGAATACTTTCTAAAGGCCCGGTACAAAACTAAAACCAGATTAGGGATGAGTCAAGGGATGTGAATACATTCTAAAGGCACGGTACAAAACTAGAACCAGATTAGGGATGAGTCAAGGGATGTGAATACTTTCTAAAGGCACGGTACAAAACTAAAACCAGATTAGAGATGAGTCAAGGGATGTGAATACTTTCTAAAGGCACGGTACAAAACTAAAACCAGATTAGGGATGAGTCAAGGGATGTGAATACTTTCTAAAGGCACGGTACAAAACTAAAACCAGATTAGGGATGAGTCAAGGGATGTGAATACTTTCTAAAGGCCCGGTACAAAACTAAAACCAGATTAGGGATGAGTCAAGGGATGTGAATACTTTCTAAATGCACGGTACAAAACTAAAACCAGATTAGGGATGAGTCAAGGGATGTGAATACTTTCTAAAGGCCCGGTACAAAACTAAAACCAGATTAGGGATGAGTCAAGGGATGTGAATACTTTCTAAAGGCACGGTACAAAACTAAAACCAGATTAGGGATGAGTCAAGGGATGTGAATACTTTCTGAAGGCACGGTACAAAACTAAAACCAAATTAGGGATGAGTCAAGGGAGGTGAATACTTTCTAAAGGCCCGGTACAAAACTAAAACCAGATTAGGGATGAGTCAAGGGATTTGAATACTTTCTAAAGGCCCGGTACAAAACTAAAATCAGATTAGGGATGAGTCAAGGGATGTGAATACATTCTAAAGGCCCGGTACAAAACTAAAACCAGATTAGGGATGAGTCAAAGGATGTGAATACTTTCTAAATGCACGGTACAAAACTAAAACCAGATTAGGGATGAGTCAAGGGATGTGAATACTTTCTAAAGGCACGGTACAAAACTAAAACCAGATTAGGGATGAGTCAAGGGATGTGAATACTTTCTAAAGGCACGGTACAAAACTAAAACCAGATTAGGGATGAGTCAAGGGATGTGAATACTTTCTAAAGGCACGGTACAAAACTAAAACCAGATTAGGGATGAGTCAAGGGATGTGAATACTTTCTAAAGGCAAGGTACAAAACTAAAATTAGATTAGGGATGAGTCAAGGGATGTGAATACTTTCTAAAGGCACGGTACAAAACTAAAACCAGATTAGGGATGAGTCAAGGGATGTGAATACTTTCTAAAGGCACGGTACAAAACTAAAACCAGATTAGGGATGAGTCAAGGGATGTGAATACTTTCTAAAGGCACGGTACAAAACTAAAACCAGATTAGAGATGAGTCAAGGGATGTGAATACTTTCTAAAGGCACGGTACAAAACTAAAACCAGATTAGGGATGAGTCAAGGGATGTGAATACTTTCTAAAGGCACGGTACAAAACTAAAACCAGATTAGGGATGAGTCAAGGGATGTGAATACTTTCTAAAGGCACGGTACAAAACTAAAACCAGATTAGGGATGAGTCAAGGGATGTGAATACATTCTAAAGGCACGGTACAAAACTAAAACCAGAGTAGGGATGAGTCAAGGGATGTGAATACTTTCTAAAGGCCCGGTACAAAACTAGAACCAGATTAGGGATGAGTCAAGGGATGTGAATACTTTCTAAAGGCCCGGTACAAAACTAGAACCAGATTAGGGATGAGTCAAGGGATGTGAATACTTTCTGAAGGCACGGTACAAAACTAAAACCAGATTAGGGATGAGTCAAGGGATGTGAATACTTTCTAAAGGCACGGTACAAAACTAAAACCAGATTAGGGATGAGTCAAGGGATGTGAATACTTTCTAAAGGCACGGTACAAAACTAAAACCAGATTAGGGATGAGTCAAGGGATGTGAATACTTTCTAAAGGCACGGTACAAAACTAAAATCAGATTAGAGATGAGTCAAGGGATGTGAATACTTTCTAAAGGCACGGTACAAAACTAAAACCAGATTAGGGATGAGTCAAGGGATGTGAATACATTCTAAAGGCACGGTACAAAACTAAAACCAGATTAGAGATGAGTCAAGGGATGTGAATACTTTCTGAAGGCACGGTACAAAACTAAAACCAGATTAGGGATGAGTCAAGGGATGTGAATACTTTCTAAAGGCACGGTACAAAACTAAAACCAGATTAGGGATGAGTCAAGGGATGTGAATACTTTCTAAAGGCCCGGTACAAAACTAGAACCAGATTAGGGATGAGTCAAGGGATGTGAATACTTTCTAAAGGCCCGGTACAAAACTAAAACCAGATTAGGGATGAGTCAAGGGATGTGAATACTTTCTAAAGGCCCGGTACAAAACTAAAACCAGATTAGGGATGAGTCAAGGGATGTGAATACTTTCTAAAGGCACGGTACAAAACTAAAACCAGATTAGGGATGAGTCAAGGGATGTGAATACTTTCTAAAGGCACGGTACAAAACTAAAACCAGATTAGGGATGAGTCAAGGGATGTGAATACTTTCTAAAGGCCCGGTACAAAACTAAAACCAGATTAGGGATGAGTCAAGGGATGTGAATACTTTCTAAAGGCCCGGTACAAAACTAAAACCAGATTAGCACGAACAGCATCAAATAAATCAACAGACAATACTTAGTCACCTTTACTAAACTCTCCAATTATTCATACTGTACAGTTGACCCAATCTCAACTGAATGACATACATTCACGTTTATAAAAATCTAATTACAATATTTCATTTAAACTATCTCTACCGCATTATTCATATGACGGACAGTGTGTTGGCTGGTTGGCTTCACAAACCAGTTTTTACCCTCATCAAGTAGGCACAGATGATTTATCAAAGTTACATACTGCTATATAGATTAAAGTAGTAGACCTACTTTAAAATCATACATGGAATTACAAAGTTAACAGGGCAACAACATTTTACATTTCATACGAGTTGTTTCAAACATACTGTAATACTCATGTGAGGTTGAGGTTTCACATACTAAGGACCTCTGATTAAGGCATCAATAAACTGGATTTTAACAAATGCAAAACAGTGAGGTCACCTACTACAACGCATAAACAATTACACAAAATCATAATCCATTAAAAGCTGCTCTCTAATACTCCAGGCGGGTCAAGTGAGCTACACACTACTATGCATTCCTGAATACCGGGATACGTTTTTGAATGATTTCACAGTGGCATCTGAAAATGCAGTCTGGAACATGTCATTTACTTTGAAAAATCCTTGTCTTTCCTTTTGTATTACTATGGTTTAATAAAACAATAACACCAATGTTATACAATGTTATTCTTGCTTTTTTGAAAAGGTAATCATATAGCTATAGAAATACATTTAAGTTTCTCAGCTTATCAAAATGGAATGCACAATTAAAGAGTCACCAACATAAAAATACCAAGAAATCTCAGAAATATAGTATAAACCTAACCAAATACCAACAAATCTCAGAAATATAGAATAAACCTAACCAAATACCAACAAATCTCAGAAATATAGAATAAACCTAACCAAATACCAACAAATCTCAGAAATATAGAATAAACCTAACCAAATACCAACAAATCTCAGAAATATAGTATAAACCTAACCAAATACCAACAAATCTCAGAAATATAGAATAAACCTAACCAAATACCAACAAATCTCAGAAATATAGAATAAACCTAACCAAATACCAACAAATCTCAGAAATATAGAATAAACCTAACCAAATACCAACAAATCTCAGAAATATAGTATAAACCTAACCAAATACCAACAAATCTCAGAAATATAGAATAAACCTAACCAAATACCAACAAATCTCAGAAATATAGTATAAACCTAACCAAATACCAACAAATCTCAGAAATATAGTATAAACCTAACCAAATACCAACAAATCTCAGAAATATAGAATAAACCTAACCAAATACCAACAAATCTCAGAAATATAGAATAAACCTAACCAAATACCAACAAATCTCAGAAATATAGAATAAACCTAACCAAATACCAACAAATCTCAGAAATATAGAATAAACCTAACCAAATACCAACAAATCTCAGAAATATAGAATAAACCTAACCAAATACCAACAAATCTCAGAAATATAGAATAAACCTAACCAAATACCAACAAATCTCAGAAATATAGTGTAAACTTTATGATCAGAAAATAGATAAAAGCTATATGATAAATCAACCTGATATATTGCAGTTACGGTAATCATGATAACACAGGAGGTTGAAACGTAGCGATGGGCTGAATATTTTGTCTCTTTTTTTGTTTTTATCTAGGCAAGTCGGCTAAGAATAAATTCTTATTTACAATGGCGGCCTACCCCGGCCAAACCTGGACGATGCTGGGCCAATTGTGCGCCACACTATGGGACTCCCATTCACGACCGGATGTGATACAGCCTGGATTCAAACCAGGGACTGTAATGACGCCTCTTGCACTGGGATTTGAATGATTGGTGTACATGCCCTGTGCAGTGGAACAGGAGCCAGCATGGTTGGTTTTGGGTGGAGTTAGGAGGGACTAGGGTGCTCAGAACAGAGAGGGGAAAGGACTGGTCAGTGCTATGGAAGGCTGAGGCTCTCTACTTCCTGGTAATGGCGGCCACAGCTTTCTTGGCAGCGTCATCCAGGTCATTGGCGGCTACGATGGGCAGTCCACTCTCTGACAGGATCCTCTTGGCCTCCTGCACATTTGTCCCTATAACACACACACACACACACACACACACACACACACACACACACACACACACACACACACACACACACACACACACACACACACACACACACACACACACACACACACACACACACACACACACACACAGTTAGTGAATGGTCTATGATGTAGAAGGAGAGAGTTGTATGCTGCATCTCACACCGCTACGCCCACTGACTAAAAAGACACAGAACACAGGAGAACTTAACCCAATGACAGGTGCACCAAGAGATGGAAAAATGGATGACTGGCATACTTCCATTGGTGAAATAGAACAGATGTGTCTTGAGAAAGCCAGTGGTCTTGAAAAGGGCAGAGGGAATGTACTGCGTTCCATTGGCTGCAGTGGAGGTCAGAGGAGAGGCAGGCAGCTGGCGGGGTCTCTGCTGATCTGATCATGCCCCAGTGGAGCTCTAGCCATGCAGAGACACCCTGAGACACTACAGCTATGAGGCCTACACTGGCTCCCTCAAAGCACAGCACTAACCATGAGAGCAATGATGGAGAGAGAGAGGGGTGGGGCAGAAAAAGAGAGATATGGGGGAGAGGTTGAGCTAGATTGAGAAAGAGATAGGAAGAAAGAGTGAGATAGTGAGAGCTTACGCACAAACTTGTCTCTGCTCTCCCTTAGAGAAAAAAACAACCCACAGAAACAACAGAGCCCAGCTGTCTATGTGCTGTTCACTGATTCACTGATTTCACAGGTGAGAATGGTACTGCAGGGAGGAGGGAATTTACATAACGCAGGTGTTCCACATCACTATGATGTGTGTGTGTGTGTGTGTGCGCGTCGGCGCGGCTCTCCTGACTGGTGTGTAATTAAGATTGCATGATATGTGAAATCTCAGGAGCCTGGATGTTCTAATCAATAGCAGTTTCACGAGGAATTATATTACCGCCGCCACTTAACTCCTAATATTTCAGCGCTTTTGTCCGGTGAGATAATAACTCATTCTAAACACATTTTTTGAGTTCTGCACAAAGCAATCAATTGTGTAATCTAATTAGAGGAAGGGAAGGCATTGGGCAGACACACAGCAAATAGGGGATCCAAAGTCATCTTCTAACCGAACAGCATCTTCTCTGTCCTCTGCTAAATCTATATGGAAAAGGGCACTGCTTTCACTCAGAGGCTCAATACACTGAAATAAATTTCATTTGGATTGACAAATCACAGAGATCATATTCCTGTAGAGGTCGTGGAGAGGTTATCAGCTAATAAACAAATCCAATCTGAGACAAGAAACACTCCTATTCATCTTTATATGGCCTTCACTCTGCTGCTATACAAATATATTTTTACAGAAAAGATTATAGACAAATATTGTATAAGGAAAATACTTAGTTCCTAGCTCTGTCGGGATTCCTGGAACTACAACTCCTAGATCTAACACCAACAGACTTTCTAAGAATCTCACCACAAATAGGGTTCAACAAACACAGAGCGTGTGTGAGTGCCTCTGCATGTGTGATTGTGGAGGGTGTGTGGAGAGAGCTTGTGTCAGTGAGCAGAGTGCAGTTCCAGAATGAGCGGCAGGGAGCAGTGTCTGTCTGTCTACAGCAGCAGCCCAGCATACTGATACTGTACGGGAGGTGTAGTTTCACCTACAGCCACTAGGTGCTGCCAGAGACCTCACAGTCAGGTCTAAAGAAAACATCAGCAGAGGCCTGTCCCTTCAAGAGACACATTATACTATACTACTAGGAGGAAGGACATTCACAATGGTGCTGATATATATATATATACATACATACATACATACATACATACATACATACATACATACATACATACATACATACATACACACACACACACACACAGAATAGAATAGAATGGTGAATATATATATCATACAGAATAGAATGGATTTCTACTATGTGGAATAAAGAACTGTGTTCTCTCTATGCAACACATAACTGCAGTGTACTGAATGAACATACATGGTCAATACATCCTCCCTTATACAATACAAGGAGTGCGTTATAATGACTAGCCCTGTCCAGTACCTTCAACTGGGATCTCTGGGATGGGAGCTTGCCTCCTGTTGTAGTAGAGGGATCTAAACAGTGGCACTGAGACAGAGCTGGAGCTACACGGGCTCCAGAAGCACCATGAGCCCCCGACAGCCCTGCCTGAGTTTATAGCAGATTCTGATTATTGTAAATTAAGCTGTAGCAGGGGCCTATTGTACCCTGGAGGACTGTCCTGCTGAGGCGACTACACTGCCACAGCCTGGGACCTGAAGGAGGGAACACCTCCCCTGCTCTCCTTCTCTCATTTTACACTTCTAACTACTCAAAGAGTATAGTTCATTCCCCAAGTGTACATGTTAGAGTGTCTAAGAGTGTGTGTGAGAGAGAGAGAGAAAGTGAGAGAAGGGAGTGAGAGTTTATGTATGCGTCTGTGGTAATGGGCATGTGACAGGCATGTCTGTTGTGGCGTGTGTGTGTGTGGTCCGCGGCTGGACAGTGATGGCCCGACCAAAGCATCTGATGGCTTTATTAAGGCTGTAATGATACTGTCAGTGATGTGTGTGTGTGTGGTCTGCAGCTAGTCAGCAGTAGATTAAGCTAGAATGATACTGTCAGCACGACCTCTCTCTAGAACCACTAGTCCATTCTAATTACATTGGAAAACGTCTATATCCCACACATTCTCCTTTATTAAGGAGAGCCTGGCCTCGACAGACAGCCAGCCAGCCAGCGGAATGGCCTGAAGGGAATATAATCCCTTTTTCACAAGACCGTGTGGCGCGTTTAAGGGACTTTTATCCACACACAGACTCATGCATACACAAAGACACATGCCACACATGCACATTCGCACACACACTGTGGCCAGAGTCTCTGAGAGGGGGCAGTAGTTCCTCATTTACATTTAGCGTGCATGTGTGTGTGTGTTTACATCAGGCATGACTATCTGCATTGGAGAGCCTGACAACCAGGCAGTGTCCATCAATAAACTAAAGTCCAATGAATGAAAGCCAGCCCATTAATAAAACATCAACCACTGGCATAAAATTCTCAACTCCACATCTTGTGGCACTCTGTCGTCACAGCCAACCACCATGTGGCCAAAGGATGCAGAAAAAAGGCTTTCCAATTAAAAGTGGCAGAGTTAATCCGGGCTGATCCTTTTGAAGAGCAGCCTGCCATTATGGGGTCTGTGGTCAGCGCAGCTAGCTAGGCTGATTGATTCTGACCAATCCCGCTCTATGATGCCCCAGCCGTAATGACCACAGCTAAATCAAGGATTAAACGCCACGAGGACTCTGATTCAACCCAATGGTCACCATGAACTTCTGAGCCAATCCCCAATTTGAGAGCCAGAGGCAATTTGTGACATGTTTGTGAAAAGTGAAACCGCCAATTAATGTTTTTTTGTGTGTCTTCCATGAAAAAATATTGGCAGAGTCAACACAAACACGTGTGTGTGATCAAAGCAGTATCGATCACACTAAACATGCTGCCACCACTATTCAGGGAAGTCAATCCCAGCTATGGATTTGAACACAATCATTTGCCTCTTTCAGCCCTGTGTCCAACAACAGGAAGTGTTTATCTGGGTTTTATTTGCCACCAATGCTCCTTATAGGACACATCACTGCACTCTATACTCCTCTGTAAAGGAGGTCTCTGTAGACCCGACGCAAGACCCACTAGTTGATTCTTATTTATAAAACCCTCTTAGGCCTCACTTCCTCCTATCTGAGATTCCTACGGCAGCCCTCATCCTCCACATACAACACCAGCTCTGCCAGTCACAGTCTATTAAAGGTCCCCAAACCACACACATCCCTGGGTCGCTCGACTTAGTTTGATGCAGCTAACAACTGGAACGTTATGTGTTGCTACCATGCTGTGTTTCATGTGTTGCTGTCATGCTATGTTGTCGTCTTAGGTCTCTCTTTATGTAGTGTTGTCTCTCTTGTCATGTGTGTTTTGTCATAGATTTTAATTTAAAATGTTTGTTTTTAATCCCAGCCCCCATCCCCGCAGGAGTGCCTTTTGGTAGGCCCTCATTGTAAATAAGAATTTGTTAAATAAAGATATACATATATATATATATTACAGGTCGACCGATTAATCAGAAAGGCTGATTAATTAGGGTATTTTTGGGCGCCGATTTAAATGTAAAAAAAAAATATATATATATATTTTTTATACCTTTATTTAACTAGTAGGCAAGTCAGTTAAGAACACATTATTTTCAATGACGGCCTAGGAACGGTGGGTTAACTGCCTCGTTCAGGGGCAGAACAACAGATTTTCACTTTGTCAGCTCAGGGGATCCAATCTTGCAACCTTACAGTTAACTAGTCCAACCCATTATGACCTGCCTCTCTCTCGTTGCACTCCACAAGGTGACTGACTGCCTGTTACGCGAATGCAGTAAGCCAAGGCAAGTTGCTAGCTAGCATTAAACTTATCTTATAAAAAACAATCAATCATAATCACTAGTTAACTACACATGGTTGCTGATATTACTAGATATTATCTAGCGTGTCCTGCGTTGCATATAATCTGACTGAGCATACAAGTATCTAAGTGTCTGACTGAGCGGTGGTAGGCAGAAGCAGGCGCGTAAACATTCATTCAAACAGCGCTTTCTTTGAGTTTTGCCAGCAGCTCTTTGTTGTGTCAAGCATTGCGCTGTTTATGACTTCAAGCCTATCAACTCCCGAGATGAGGCTGGTGTAACCGAAGTGGAATGGCTAGCTAGTTAGCACACGGTAATAGAGTTTCAAAGGTCACTCGATTTGAACCTTCTAGTAGTTGTTCCCCTTGCTCTGCATGGGTAACGCTGCTTCGATGGTGGCTGATGTCGTTGTGTTGCTGGTTCGAGCCCAGGGAGGAGCAAGGAGAGGGACGGAAGCTATACTGTTACACTGGCAATACTAAAGTACCTATAAGAACATCCAGTAGTCAAAGGTTAATGAAATACAAATGCTATAGAGGGAAATAGTCCTATAATTCCTATAATAACTACAACCTAAAACTTCTTACCTGGGAATATTGAAGACTCATGTTAAAAGGAACCACCAGATTTTATATGTTCTCATGTTCCGAGCAAGGAACTGAAACGTTAGTTTTCTTACATAGCACATATTGCACTTTTACTTTCTTTTTACTCTGAAAAATGAGGGAGATACAGCACTTTCAATCAGTGGCCAGTGGAAATTTCCATTCATCAGCCATGCGTCTGATTGTGAACGAGCCTTTCTTGTTTCTCCTTTCCTATTGACAAAGCTTTTGATTGATTATTTATGACAAAAATAACCGGAGGTTTGATTTTAAACATTGTTTGGCACGTTTCTAATAACTTTTATTGTCTGGAATTAGTGCACGCGCCTTCTGCATTCGGGTTACTGGACAAATCGCGCAAACAAAAAGAAGGTTTTGAAATCGGACACTGTGGTTGTATTTACAAGAAGTTTATCTTTAAAATGGTGGATAATACTTGTATGTTTGAGGAATTTTAATTATGAGATTTCTGTTGTGTTGAATTTGGCGCCCTGCAATTTCACTGGCTGTTGTCGAGGTGGGACACTAGCGTCTGGGAGTGTAAAGACTAGTCAAACTGATGGTAGGTAGGGGTGTAGAGCTGTGGGCCGGGAGTGTAAAGACTAGTCAAACTGATGGTAGGTAGGGGTGTAGAGCTGTGGGCCGGGAGTGTAAAGACTAGTCAAACTGATGGTAGGTAGGGGTGTAGAGCTGTGGGCCGGGAGTGTAAAGACTAGTCAAACTGATGGTAGGTAGGGGTGAAGAGCTGTGGGCCGGGAGTGTAAAGACTAGTCAAACTGATGGTAGGTAGGGGTGTAGAGCTGTGGGACGGGAGTGTAAAGACTAGTCAAACTGATGGTAGGTAGGGGTGTAGAGCTGTGGGCCGGGAGTGTAAAGACTAGTCAAACTGATGGTAGGTAGGGGTGTAGAGCTGTGGGCCGGGAGTGTAAAGACTAGTCAAACTGATGGTAGGTAGGGGTGTAGAGCTGTGGGCCGGGAGTGTAAAGACTAGTCAAACTGATGGTAGGTAGGGGTGTAGAGCTGTGGGCCGGGAGTGTAAAGACTAGTCAAACTGATGATAGGTAGGGGTGTAGAGCTGTGGGCCGGGAGTGTAAAGACTAGTCAAACTGATGGTAGGTAGGGGTGTAGAGCTGTGGGCCGGGAGTGTAAAGACTAGTCAAACTGATGGTAGGTAGGGGTGTAGAGCTGTGGGCCGGGAGTGTAAAGACTAGTCAAACTGATGGTAGGTAGGGGTGTAGAGCTGTGGGACGGGAGTGTAAAGACTAGTCAAACTGATGGTAGGTAGGGGTGTAGAGCTGTGGGCCGGGAGTGTAAAGACTAGTCAAACTGATGGTAGGTAGGGGTGTAGAGCTGTGGGCCGGGAGTGTAAAGACTAGTCAAACTGATGGTAGGTAGGGGTGTAGAGCTGTGGGCCGGGAGTGTAAAGACTAGTCAAACTGATGGTAGGTAGGGGTGTAGAGCTGTGGGCCGGGAGTGTAAAGACTAGTCAAACTGATGATAGGTAGGGGTGTAGAGCTGTGGGCCGGGAGTGTAAAGACTAGTCAAACTGATGGTAGGTAGGGGTGTAGAGCTGTGGGCCGGGAGTGTAAAGACTAGTCAAACTGATGGTAGGTAGGGGTGTAGAGCTGTGGGCCGGGAGTGTAAAGACTAGTCAAACTGATGGTAGGTAGGGGTGTAGAGCTGTGGGTGTAGCACCACCTGTACAGTACCCACCTTCCAGCCTGACAACCAGGGGAACTTTGAGCTCCAGCTCACGGCAAGCCTTGGTGATGCCGTTGGCAATGATGGCACAGTTGACGATGCCCCCGAAGATGTTCACCAGGATGGCCTCCACCTGTGGCTCGGAAGACAGGAGGGTTATTATAGTCCTAAGAAATGTTCAAACTTATAACGGGTTCTCCTATGCTGTACACCTACAATTCGTCTTACACATATTGATGTCTTCATATCTAAAATGTTTACAGTATAGTGATAGAGGGAGAGAAAAGACTGAAACAGTAAACCTGCGGCAACCTGTGTGATGTCTGGCCAGGCAGGGTAATTACACTAACAAAACACAACAGTAATTACTCAGGGCAGACTGTGTGATGTCTGGCCAGACAGGGTAATTACACTAACAAAACACAACAGTAATTACTCAGGGCAGACTGTGTGATGTCTGGCCAGGCAGGGTAATTACACTAACAAAACACAACAGTAATTACTCAGGGCAGACGGTGTTATGTCTGGCCAGGCAGGGTAATTACTCAGGGCAGACTGTGTGATGTCTGGCCAGGCAGGGTAATTACACTAACAAAACACAACAGTAATTACTCAGGACAGACTGTGTGATGTCTGGCCAGACAGGGTAAGTACACTAACAAAACACAACATTAATTACTCAGGGCAGACTGTGTGATGTCTGGCCAGACAGGGTAATTACACTAACAAAACACAACAGTAATTACTCAGGGCAGACGGTGTGATGTCTGGCCAGGCAGGGTAATTACTCAGGGCAGACTGTGTGATGTCTGGCCAGACAGGGTAATTACACTAACAAAACACAACAGTAATTACTCAGGGCAGACGGTGTGATGTCTGGCCAGGCAGGGTAATTACTCAGGGCAGACTGTGTGATGTCTGGCCAGGCAGGGTAATTACACTAACAAAACACAACAGTAATTACTCAGGGCAGACGGTGTGATGTCTGGCCAGGCAGGGTAATTACTCAGGGCAGACTGTGTGATGTCTGGCCAGACAGGGTAATTACACTAACAAAACACAACAGTAATTACTCAGGGCAGACGGTGTGATGTCTGGCCAGGCAGGGTAATTACTCAGGGCAGACTGTGTGATGTCTGGCCAGACAGGGTAATTACACTAACAAAACACAATAGTAATTACTCAGGGCAGACTGTGTGATGTCTGGCCAGGCAGGGTAATTACACTAACAAAACACAACAGTAATTACTCAGGGCAGACTGTGTGATGTCTGGCCAGACAGGGTAATTACACTAACAAAACACAACAGTAATTACTCAGGGCAGACGGTGTGATGTCTGGCCAGGCAGGGTAATTAGTCAGGGCAGACTGTGTGATGTCTGGCCAGACAGGGTAATTACACTAACAAAACACAACAGTAATTACTCAGGGCAGTTGTGTGAAAAGTTGAGTGTGAGCAGAGGATTAATCATGCATGTTTGTTTATCATCTCTAATCTGTAAGAGCCACTGTGTGTGTGAATGGTGTGTGTGTGTGTGCGTGTGTGAGTTAATGATGTTTACACTCTTCTTGGGCCAAATCCAATCTCCTTGGGCCATATTCTTGAGATCTGCATATGTAACTAAAAAAAGCCAGTGTATAGACTGAACATTGGAATACAACATATTGGTTCAAGAATTGTATTGCCGTTTGATGAGTGTGCTTTTCCTGGATTCAAGTCAGACAACATTGTCTATGTTTGCCATTGAATATGTCCTCTTTGAGGACACACTACATGGTGTGTGTTTGTGTGTGTTCGTCAGACAGCAATATTAATGTGGAGCAGCTGTCAATCTCCAAGGAGAAGCAGTCCTCAGGTGGAGGTGTTGTTCATCACTGTCATCTGTGACTGATACCACACTATTAGAGCCAGTATCATAACCAATAAAACAGGGACAGCCATGCCAAAGACACACACATGCACTACACACGCACAGACAAAATTGCTTCTCAACAGAACATTCCGTCTATAGTGAGTGAGAGGTGGTGTGAGAGAGAGTCTCATTGGTCCAAACTTGCATAAAACAATTTCACTGTCACCCTTACATCCTGCTACTGTAGGTGAGATCTGAAGCAGGGCCTGAATGTTCCTTTCTAAAGGTAGATGTCATCTCCACAGCCTGGAGGTGTGAGTGTGTGTTCCCCTTGGCCCTAGGTAGCTCTCGCCCCAGGCACAGACAGCAGATTGGTCTAATCCTGACACTGCCTCTGCCCAGTTACAGCATTACAATCAGACAAAATCACAGAGAGGTAGAGAGAGCGAGAGGAGAAAGAGCACGAGAGGAGAGTGAGAAGAGTATGTGAGAGGAGAGAGAGCGAGAGCAGAGTGAGAAGAGTACGTGAGAGGAGAGAGAGCGCGATAGCGAGAGGAGAGATAGCGTGCGATAGCAAGAGAAAGCGCGCGATAGCAAGAGAGACCGTGATAACAAGAGGAAAGATAGCATGATAGCAAGAGGAGAGAGAGAGCGCGAAAGCAAGAGGAGAGAGAGCGCGATAGCAAGAGGAGAGAGAGCGCGATAGCAAGAGGAGAGAGAGCGCGATAGCAAGAGGAGAGAGAGCGCGATAGCAAGAGAGAGAGCGCGCGATAGCAAGAGGAGAGAGAGAGCGCGATAGCAAGAGGAGAGAGAGAGCGCGATAGCAAGAGGAGAGAGAGAGCGCGATAGCAAGAGGAGAGAGAGCGCAATAGCAAGAGGAGAGGGAGCGCAATAGCAAGAGGAGAGAGAGCGCAATAGCAAGAGGAGAGAGCGCAAGAGGAGAGAGCGGCAAGAGGTGAGAGAGCGCGAGAGGAGAGCGCAAGAAGAGAGCGAGATAGCAAAAGGAGTGCGCAGGAGCAAGATAGCAAGAGGAGCGTGCGAGAGCGAGATCGCAAGAGGAGAGAGAAGGAGGGCGAGATAGCAAGAGGAGAGAATGCGATATCAAGGAGAGAGAGCACGAGAGGAGCGAGATAGCAAGAGAGAACGAGAGCGAGATAGCAAGAGAGAACGAGAGCGAGATAGCAAGAGAGAACGAGAGCGAGATAGCAAGAGAGAGCGAGAGCGAGAGAGCAAGACGGGAGAATGAGAGCGAGATAGCAAGAGAGAACGAGAGCGAGAGAGCAAGAGGAGAGAACGAGAGCGAGACAGCAAGAGGAGAGAGAATGAGAGCGAGATAGCAAGAGAGAGAACGAGAGTGAGACAGCAAGAGAGCGAACGAGAGCGAGATAGCAAGAGGAGAGCGAGCAAGAGCGAGATAGCAAGAGGAGAGAGAACAAGAGTGAGATAGCAAGAGGAGAGAGAACGAGAGCGGAGTAGCAAGAGGAGAAAGAACGAGAGCGAGACACCAAGAGAGAACGAGTGCGAGAGGAGAGAGCGAGAGGAGAGCGAAATAGCAAGATGGAGAGCGAAATAGCAATAGGAGAGAGAGCGAGAGGAGAGAGTGAGAGGAGAGCGAGCGAGAGGAGAGAGCGAGAAGAGAGAGCGAGAAGAGAGAGTGAGAAGAGAGCAAGATAGCAAGAGGAGAGCAAGCGAGAGGAGAGAGCGAGAAGAGAGAGCAAGAAGAGAGCGAGATAGCAAGAGGAGAGCGAGCGAGAGGAGAGAGTGAGAAGAGAGAGCGAGAAGAGAGCGAGATAGCAAGAGGAGGGAGAGCGAAATAGCAATAGGAGAGAGAGCGAGAGGAGAGAGAGAAGAGACAGCACTAGAAAGGGAGAGTTACAGCAAGATAGAAAGAGAGCGAGAGTAATAGATAAGAGAAATACAGAAAGAGAGACAGGCAGAGGTCGCTGTGGCTTCTGGTGGTGAGATCTGTCAATACTCCAAGCTCTGTTGAACCTTAGCCCTGCCATTGATTTCTCCCTGTAGCTCATTAGACTATCTATACTCCAAGGACACCACACTAGGAAAGGTATATCTACACATCAACATACATATTACACTCGAGTTTAACTTTATACAATGTCACTCAAGGAAGCCCAATCAATGCCCATGATCTGACTTGTGGGCCACCGTGGTGCCTCCCAGGTGTGATTTACTGTACATACTGTAACAGCACTGTTGTGGATAATCAAACTCAATAAAAATCATGTTCAGTAAGAGAAGCACATCTCACAATTAATCTTTCCTTCACCGTGTGGTTCGGCCGGTTTCTGGCGAGTGATTGAAGTTCCCCATCAGCGCTTGAGGCTGATTTACAGAACGCAACACAGGGATGCGCGGGGTAACACTGGTGAATGTCCTGCTATTCTGTCTCCTCACCACTGGGGGGCAATACATATTAAGATGCTGGTTCTGAAGCAGCACATTTTTCAATCCCAGCTCTATTCAGTAGCACCATATTTCTTCCATTCACGAGTGTCCTATTAACATCTATGTATATAAATGATACATGAGACATGATTTATGTATGCCCGCATGCAAGTAAAAGGAGTTTATAGAAATATGGATGAAAAATAGTTGGCTTCACTTCAGTGGAGTTTTGTCATTCAAAACCATGTTAAACAGAGCAGCCCCCTAGCCCGTGTACAAGAGATCAACTTTCACCAAACAGGCTTTTAATGGTTGCAACACAATATTTGAGAAATGTTTGGTTAAGTGTGATCACTAGCCATGATTCCAATGTGAGTTTTCAAACCAAAAAATCTATCGTTACAGAGTTAAAAGACTAGGCACACATGATCAACCACCTGCTTTCACACAGCGCCAGCATGAGCAGAGGTCTAAAACACTCTCTAAGTTCCTTGTATCCTCAGTGTTCAGGAAATGGATGAAGACAACACCATATCCAGAAAGCTCTGTAAATATGTCATTCACATCAAGCTTCAATGACCTTTATACTGCGAGGGGGTAAGGTGTCACCTCCGTCACCAATGTGTTGCACCTGGATGGCGCACGGGAGCCATTCTGCAAACGGTTGACGACATATTGGTTACATACTGTAGTGGCTTTAGAGACGTTGAGCAGCAGTAGAACCACAGAGCCTCTCCACCGTAGATCTGGCTCTTTAAATGTCACACTGATTAATAGCAGAAAGGAATGTTAGGGTCAATCCCTTTGGTTCAATCCCTTCTCCATTCAAAAGTCAATCTTACATGTGATCCAGTCGATTTGAGCTCAGACTCAAACTCTGACCAACCCAAAACCACACAAAGATCAATTCAAATCAACTCAGATGCAATTCAATAACATACATTGTACTATTCTCCAATTGCCCCTGTGATACAGTAGCCTCATCATTTGAGCTAGGATAAATATAGGCGATTTATTTGCTTGCAGCAGAGCATAAAGGAATAAAGTTTATTGTACCGGGATCCTTTGGGAACCTTGATGCCGGTAACGTATGGGGAGTTCTACCTGGCCCAGTGAATGATTCAAACTTCACATAATAGGATCATAGCAGCCTCTGCTCCAATACCGTCAAGGCTCTTTCACATCAAACTGAGAAAGAGCTTCACAGTAGAAACAGGCTTTTCAGCCTCCATTATCCAGCCTGCTAACTGCATTTAAGACGGGATGAAATGTAGCCTCGTAGACTCTACTCTGACAGACAGAGGAACTGCATTTAAGACAGGATGAAATGTAGCCTCGTAGACTCTACGCTGACAGACAGAGGAACTGCATTTAAGACGGGATGAAATGTAGCCTCGTAGACTCTACTCTGACAGACAGAGGAACTGCATTTAAGACGGGATGAAATGTAGCCTCGTAGACTCTACACTGACAGACAGAGGAACTGCATTTAGGACAGGATGAAAGGTAGCCTCGCAGACTCTACGCTGACAGACAGAGGAACTGCAAATCCCCAGTGTCAATGCATTTTATAAAACACATTCATATTTTATGCCTATGCCTCATGTTCAACACAATATGAGGATGAATGTCATATCACTGACTGGTATATACACAACATAACCCAACAAGTCAATTTGTCCAGCCCCAAAACAATCCATGATACCTACAAAATAGACACGAGGAGTAACCATAATATTTCTCCCCTATAGACCTCTCAACACCTAAAAAGTGATTTTATTCCGCTCATTTTAACTAACTAACTAGCCATCCAGAATTGCATTTCCTCTGTCTGCTGCCAGCATCCCTGTGGTAAGTGAGTACTGCTGAATTATCACTCCGACACACATTTAGCACTGTGCTTCACACTAACAGCAGTGTACCCCTGCTGACCACTGCTAATCTGTCAGAGGAAACGCATCTCTTTTGTTGTAGCCTAGCAGATAGTCCAGAAACATCTGGAAATCCTTGGTCTCTCTGTGGCCTATTAAGGGCATTGTTCTGCTTTATCTGGTGGCAGCAGCCTCCTCTGACAGGCCTGCAGGTCCTGGCTTGTTTATTCTGCTCCTCCACCGGGCTGCACCACCCAAAACAGGGGCTAACGGTTAACATGCAGCCTTTCCAAATGAAGACAGGGCCTACAGGCACTAATGATCTACCATGAATCAGCAGTTCAGCTGTGGTATTGGGCCCAGTTCTATCTAGGTCCCCACCACCTTCCCACAGGTAGGTGAGAGCAATAGTTTGAAAGCTCCACTTAGCCTATTGGAGAACCCGGTGAAGCAATCACCATATAAACCAGAAGTCCTCCTCACTACATCAATGGAGCTCCCAGTTTATCCCGAAAACAAATAACCGATTGAACCCACCTCAAAATGACTTGTCGCTTCTGAGGACAAAAAACACATACATGGTCAGTCATACAACACACGTGCACAGCATGGATATTAAATAGCATATGTACGTTTGTGTATAGCGCTACAAACAGGACACTTGGCCTGGACATTAAGACCGTCCATTTGATTGTAGTTCTTCTTTGTATCCTCCTCCTGCCTTTCTCTTTTGGCACCATCTTATTAAATCTAAGGGCTATTTTCCTCTCTGCAAATCCATTCCCTCTGGTGTGCTACTCTTCAGAGGGCGAGAGAGACAGACAGAGATAGAGAGAGATAGAGATGCGGGGGTATACGTGTCGTGGTGCCGTGCAGGCCTGGATCCTATTGAAGGCTGGGATTGGGCCTGGCGAGGGGGATAAGAGGGAAATAATTATCCGGGCTGTTGAAGCATGACAGCTCCTCCTCGCCCAAAGTGAAAGAGATGAAGCATTATGTCAAGAAAGCCTGCTCACAAACACATCTTGACACCGCCATCTAAAGTTTCACTTCATTTTAAGAAACCCTCAGTGACTGACGGCTACCTTCGTGATCAATGGACGGGAGATGCTTCTCTACCGACACACAGGGAAAGATGGATTTACTGAGTCTTTACTGCAAACATTGTCCCTCTTAGTAAAGCTTTAGATAAACAAATGTGTGTGCAAATGTCATTTGGAAGATATTTGTATATGTGAAAGTATACAAAATGTAGCTACAGTGGGGCAAAAAAGTATTTAGTCAGCCAACAATTGTGCAAATTCTCCCACTTAAAAAGATGAAAGAGGCCTGTAATTTTCATCATAGGTACACTTCAACTATGACAGACAAAATGAGAAAAAAAATTCAGAAAATCACATTGTAGGATATTTAATGAATTGATTTGCAAATTATGGTGGAAAATAAGTATTTGGTCACCTACAAAACAAACAAGATTTCTGGCTCTCACAGACCTGTAACTTCTTCTTTAAGAGGCTCCTCTGTCCTCCACTCGTTACCTGTATTAATGGCACCTGCTTGAACTTGTTATCAGTATAAAAGACACCTGTCCACAACCTCAAACAGTCACACTCCAAACTCCACTATGTCCAAGACCAAAGAGCTGTCAAAGGACACCAGAAACAAAATTGTAGACCTGCACCAGGCTGGGAAGACTGAATCTGTAATAGGTAAGCAGCTTGGTTTGAAGAAATCAACTGTGGGAGCAATTATTAGCAAATGGAAGACATACAAGACCACTGATAATCTCCCTCGATCTGGGGCTCCACGCAAGATCTCACCCCGTGGAGTCAAAATGATCACAAGACGGGTGAGCATAAATCCCAGAACCACACGGGGGGGACCTAGTGAATGACCTGCTGAGAGCTGGGACCAAAGTAACAAAGCCTACCATCAGTAACACACTACGCCGCCAGGGACTCAAATCCTGCAGTGCCAGACGTGTCCCCTTGCTTAAGCCAGTACATGTCCAGGCCCGTCTGAAGTTTGCTCGAGAGCATTTGGATGATCCAGAAGAAGATTGGGAGAATGTCATATGGTCAGATGAAACCAAAATATAACTTTTTGGTAAAAACTCAACTCGTCATGTTTGGAGGACAAAGAATGCTGAGTTGCATCCAAAGAACACCATACCTACTGTGAAGCATGGGGGTGGAAACATCATGCTTTGGGGCTGTTTTTCTGCAAAGGGACCAGGACGACTGATCCGTGTAAAGGAAAGAATGAATGGGGCCATGTATCGTGAGATTTTGAGTGAAAACCTCCTTCCATCAGCAAGGGCATTGAAGATGAATCGTGGCTGGGTCTTTCAGCATGACAATGATCCCAAACACACCGCCCGGGCAACGAAGGAGTGGCTTCGTAAGAAGCATTTCAAGGTCTTGGAGTGGCCTAGCCAGTCTCCAGATCTCAACCCCATAGAAAATCTTTGGAGGGAGTTGAAAGTCCATTTTGCCTAGCAACAGCCCCAAAACATCACTGCTCTAGAGGAGATCTGCATGGAGGAATGGGCCAAAATACCAGCAAAAGTGTGTGAAAACCTTGTGAAGACTTACAGAAAACGTTTGACCTCTGTCACTGCCAACAAAGGGTATATAACAAAGTATTGAGATAAACTTTTGTTATTGACCAAATACTTATTTTCCACCATAATTTGCAAATAAATTCATTCAAAATCCTACAATGTGATTTTCTGGATTTTTTTTCTCATTTTGTCTGTCATAGTTGAAGTATACCTATGATGAAAATTACAGGCCTCTCTCATCTTTTTAAGTGGGAGAATTTGCACAATTGGTGGCTGACTAAATACTTTTTTGCCCCACTGTATAAAAATAGCTGTAGAAGTAGTATGATTCTGTATCAAAGAACATTCTCTCGTTTCTTCCAAATCCATGTCCTTTTCCTGGAATACCCAAGTTATTTTCCTGGAATACTCAAGCACCAGCACTGTCCATATGTCATGACAAATCCAGAAACCATTCTTGCATTGGTCGTCACTAGGTATCAAGAAATATGAATGTCAACACTTTGTTGAGCCCTGATATGACCTAAAAGTGACATAGCACAAACCAACCCACTCTGAAAAACAATGTCCTATCCTATACAATACGTCCTTCTCTCTCTCCATGTCCTGACACATCCAGCTGTCCTGAAAAGCTCTCTATGCTGCGAGATCTGAAGATGGCCATGTCCTTCTGTTCCTCAGGCCCTGTTGCCACGTGACTGACCAGCACACTCTCTCTACGCTGAAGAAAAAACCAATCAAGGCAGAAATGGGTTTGCAGCAAGCCAGGGGAGGCACAGGCGAAGGTGGTGATGCGGGGGGGGGGGGGGGGGGGGGGGGGACAACAGTGTCCCTGTGAATTGATACTGGAGCCAGTCATTTCCGCCTCAAGGTCCATCTCTCTTGTGAGAGAGCGGGGGTGTTGTGAACTGTGACAGCTGGCTCTCGGTGAACCCATCTCCCAAGTCGTCCTATCACTCAGATACTTTTCAACACACTCGCCAATATGGCCAAGACAAAGCAGCTACCAAGACGCTAACCACAAATTTAAAAGACACCAAACCACTCATACACACAGACCCACACACACTCAAACTAGTTGTATAAGGTTATAAAACCTAATTCATTCATATTTTTATTTCACTTGTTGAATCCTTCAGTCAATGAGTAATGTACATGGCACTAAACTACCAAGTGCTCTATCAGTTTAACAATGGCATTTCATCTATTGACACAACAGGGGCTGTTTAATGTAGACAGCCTGATCTACAGAAGTGGAATAAATACTCCCGATGACATTGGATTGTCTCATTTAGTGTCTCATTAAGTTTCTTGTTAAGTCAGTGTTAGAAAAACCAAACAAACCAATTCCAATTTGTGCTCATGTCTGCAAGCTGCTGGCCTCCATGCTCACACACGTACTTCTGCACCCTATCCATCCCAACAACCCCAGCCTCTGATCAGAGCTTTCTCCCATCCCATTGCTGTTTCCCAGGTCACATCATTCATATTCTCTCTATGCTACCAGGCACCGAGTGCTCGCAAGGAGCCCTGGGGGCCTCATCGAGTTTGGAACCCGACTTTGGAAAAGACTGAATTGCACTTTGTAGTGCACTTCACCTATCCCTTTTTATGGAGATGGTGGCGTGCACTGTGTTGGATCGTGTCTTTGTTGTTGAGTTTGAAGTGACTATTAAAACACAGAGGCATATCTGATGGAGCCGTCGGTCTGTCGCACGACCCTGCACTCGGTCACGTCCCTCAGCGTTTGCCACCGATAGTTTTTTAATCAGATGGGAGGGCAGAAAAAAAATCCACAACAAGAAGGGCTCTAAAGCAAAAGTCCAATTTACCATCAGTAATCCAGGCTGGAGATTTAGTAATTTGACACTAGAATGGTTTCATGGGAAATCTATCTACTGTCAATACGTGGTCCTAAAGAGGGAAAATGCAAGCAATCTAGAGTGAAAGTGAAAAAAGGGCTCAAGTTTGCCAAGTATGAGAAGAGTAGTGAGACAGAGAATAGGTGGAAAACACATAGGAGGTCAAATCTTGACCGAAAAAAGGTCAGGTAAGAGGACAAGAGTGAGCGTGAGCAACAGGGGGACGAGATGACAGAAAGACAAGGCAATGAAAGATGGGAGACTGGCAGCAGGCAGATGCCACAGGAGCGAGAGAAGGGAGCACAGAGACCAGCACTGGCAGGGGACATTGTCAGATGTCAGTCAGGGATGTAGAACTCATTTCCTGCTGCTCACCTCAGGATCTTGTGCATGTTCACACACACGCTGTAGCTGCCATGGTGCTGTGATAAAGGCAGAGACTGTACAGCAGGCATATTATTCATCCCGAGGGCCGCATGTCACCGCTGACAGGCAGACATAAATATTCCTCAACCCTTTCAGCAAGGGTTAATGGCTGTCGATCAGTAAGGGATGGGAAGGGGCCAACAGAGATATGCAGGGCCACGTGTGCATACATACACACAGTATCGCTCCATTTAAAGCACTACTGTTTGAGGGTAGCGTGAGCGCTGTTAAGATTAGACTGGAAAGGGAGACACACAGACAGCCACACACACATCCAAACCCCTCAAACTATCAGACACATACACATAGTACACGCACAGACATTGTTAAATGTGAACAGTGATTACTATACACAATCCTCAGATATTTCTCCTTTCAATCATTGCAGAGCTCAGCCAGCAAAGTGGTGCTCTGCTCAACTCCGCTCCGAGCGAGAATTACTTTATTAAAATGAAGGAATGCATAATAGCAGGGAATGGCATACATAATCACCTCCGAGACCTAGCACAACAAACCAGCACTGAATATAACAGACCAACATTCCTACTTTCTTCATAATGCTACATGGCCAATCAAATTTTAATTTATTCTAATGTATTCACACAGAAGGTCAATTATCCAAATGATTCCAGTTCAGATTGCACCTGATCTTGGGAGACAATGAGCCATATAAATGGCAGCTGGGTTGTTTTGCAAGGCAAATCATCTCCAACTTCTTTTTATCACTCTGCTTGCATAGACACACCACTTTTCTTTAGTGAAGTGCATTTGCTAATGAGTAAACAACTGGGCGTTTTAACCCACAGCACTGAAGCAGCCAGGCAGACAGACAGGCATGCATGCCTCAGCCAAAGACAGTCATATCAGTGAGTGGACAAACAACAAGTATGGATATATTACCAACCTAACCTACAGACTGTTCAGGCATGCACCCACACAAATGAAATCATATAATTTACACCTCACAGTAACATTTACTTCAGGAGCTAACAACTGAACTAGCTACATTCTTTTGATATGCGCAAACATAGTCACAGGCTCATCGTAGCGGTGAAAGAATGCAACCACCAATTAAGAACGCACACTTGTTAACGATGCTTCAAGATGTCCACCATTGTTCCTGTACCCAAGAAAGCGAAGGTCACTTAATTAAATTACTATCGCCCCATTGCACTCACTTCTGTCGTCCACCTTAACCAACATCACAATTTTCTGAGTCAAGACCACTTTCTGAGTCAAAATGCAAGCCGAGATCTACCACTCAGCCTATTTGTGTTTATTACGGATGCCCATTAGCTGCTGCCAAGGCATCTAAAAAAACAGTTATTTGTTTAGATGGAGTCAAGGATGTGATTTGTATAACTCTACAAAGTTCTAGAAAAAAATGTTTCACTTACAATAAAAAAACATTACAGTGTAATCCATTTGAACAACTTTATTTGTAGATTCAATTAGTATTAGAGTTAGTAACTAATAAAGTAACTAATAAAGTCCAGATACAGCTTCTTTTGACAAAGTAGAAACTAAAATGAGGATAACATTATAACCAACCAGGTGTGCAGGTGAAATCATTTGCTGTGTTCCTAAAGACAAGCACCAGTGCATGAACAATAGTAACGGCTTATTGCATAAAAAAAAAAACTTGTGGAAATATATTCATGATAATATATAAAAAGTCATCCGTTGATTCCATCGGACGCTGTATTGTAATCCTTAGACCCGGGCCTTTACACATGAATCAATCGTGTCTTCTCTTTATGCTTCAGGTCCAGACTGCACACAGCTTCGGCTGCACTGCACACAGTTTTCAATGGGCCTTGAAGCTCACATGCCGGATCCATGATGAAATCTCTCCTGCTGATTGTCTTGTCAAGGCATTTCTTGTACAACACGTGTGCGTTAATAGCAGCCATGTCGAGCACGTTGTAGAATGCCGCAACAGGCCAGGGGTGAGTACCTCATTTTACAGAGTACAGTCCAGCCATCTGGCCAAGTGCATCCACACCAACCTATTGCATGAAATAGAATAGAAAAGGTTAGAATTATATATAATAATAATAGTGTAAATTCAATATAATAAAAGGGATAATACACTGCATTCTGAAAGTATTGAGACCGCTTGACTGTTTCCACATCGTGTTATGTTACAGCCTTATTCAAAAATGGATAAAATAAAAATATGTCCTCAATCTACACACAATACCCCATAAAGACAAAGCAAGGTTTTTTTGTATTTGTAATTTTGCAAACATATTAAATATGACAAAACAGAAATACCTTATGTAAATAAGTATCAAGGCCCTTTGCTATGAGACTCGCAATTGAGCTCAGGTGCATCCTGTTTCCATTGACCATCCTTGAGATGTTTATACAATTTGGAGTCCACCTGTGGTAAATTCAATTGATTGGACATGATTTGGAAAGGCACACACCTGTCTATATAAGGTCCCACATTTGACAGTACATGTCAGACCAAAAACCAAAGCTATGAGGTAGAAAGGAACTGTGCGTAGACCCCCGAGACAGGATTGTGTCGAGGCACAGATCTGGGAAAGGGTACCAAAAAATGCCTGCAGCATTGAAGGTCCAAGAACACAGTGGCCTCCATCTTTCTTAAATGGAAGAAGTTTGGAACTACCAAGACTCTTCCTAGAGCAAACGTGGGAGAAGGGCCTTGGTCAGGGAGATGACCAAGAACCCGATGGTCACTCTGACAGAGCTCCAGAATTCCTCTGTGGGGATGTGAGAACCTTCCAGAAGGATAACCATCTCTGCAGCACTGCACAAATCAGGCCTTTATGGTAAAGTGGCCAGACGGAAGTCACTCCCTCAGTAAGGCACGACAGCCCACTTGGAGTTTTCCAAAAGCCACCTAAAGGACTCTAAGACCAATGAAAAACAATATTCTTTGGTCTGATGAAACCAAGATTCAACTCTTTGGCCTGAATGCCAAGTGTCACGTCTGGAGGAAACCTGTAACCATCCCTCTGGTGAAGCATGGTGGTGGCAACATAATGCTGTTGGGATGTTTTTCAGTTGCAGTTACTGGGAGACTAGTCAGGATCGAGGGAAAGACGAATGGAGCAAAGCACTGAGAGATGCTTGATAAAAACCTATTCCAGAGCACTCAGGACCTCAAACTGGGGCGAAGGTTCACCTTCCAACAGGATAACGACTCTAAGCACACACCAAATACAATGCAGGAGTGGCTTCGGGGCAAGTCTCTGAATCTCCTTGAGTGTCCCAGCCAGAGCCCAGACGTGAACATAGAAAATAGCCATTCAACCTGACAGAGATTGAGAGGATCTGCAGAGAAGAATTGGAGAAACTCTCCAAATACAGGTGTGCCAAGCTTGAACTGTCATACCCAAGAAGACAAGGCTGTAATCACTGCCAAAGGTGCGTCAACAAAGTACTGAGTAAAGGGTCTGAATACTTACACTACCAGTCACAATTTTGGACACCTACTCATTCAAGGGTTTTTCTTTATTTTTACTATTTTCTACATTGTAGAATAATAGTGAAGACATAAACTATGAAATAACACATATGGAATCATGTAGTAACCATAAAAGTGTTAAATCAAAATATGTAATATTTTAGATTCTTCAAAGGAGCCATCCATTGCCTTGATGACAGCTTTGCACTCTCTTGGTATTCTCTCAACCAGCTTCACCTGGAAAACTTTTCAAACAGTCTTGACGGAGTTCTGAGCACTTTTTTGGCTGCTTTTCTATCCCTCTGCGGTCCAACTCATCCCAAACCATCTCAATTGGGTTGAGGTTGGGTAATTGTGGAGGCCAGGTCATCTGATGCAGCACTCCATCACTCGCATTCTTCTAACAGCCTGGAGGCGTGTTAGGTCATTATCTTGTTGAAAAATAAATGATAGACCCTCTAAGCACTTTATTGGGCTGCAATTTCTGAGGCTGGTAACTCTAATGAACTTTTCCTCTGCAGCAGAGGTAACTCTGGGTCTTCCTTTCCTGTGGCGGTCCTCATGAGAGCCAGTTTCATCATAGCGCTTGTTGGTTTTTGCGACTGCACTTGAAGAAACTTTCCATATTGACTGACCTTCATGTCTTAAAGTAATGATGGACTGTTGTTTCTCTTTCCTTATTTGAGCTGTTATTGCCATAATATGGACTTGGTCTTTTATCAAATAGGGCTATCTTCTATATACCACCACTACCTTGTCACAACACAACTGATTGGCTCAAACGCATTAAGAAGGAAATAAATTGAAATGCATTCCTGGTGACTACCTCATGAAGCTGGTTGAGAGAATGCCAAGAGTGTGCAAAGCTGTCATCAAGGCAAAGAGTGGCTACTTTGAAGAATCTCAAATATATTTTGATTTGTTGAACACTTTTTTGGTTACTACATGATTCCATGTGTTATTTAATAGTTTATGTCTTCACTATTATTCTACAATGTAGAAAATAGTAAAAATAAAGGAATACCCTGTAATGAGTACCGTAGGTGTCCAAACTTTTGGCTGGTTCTATATGTAAATGTGATGTTTATTTAAAAAAAAATTTAATACATTTGCAAAAATGTAAAAAAACAACAACTGTTTTTGCTTTGTCATTATCAGGTATTGGGCGTAGCTTGATGAGGAAAAAAACACATTTTAAATCAATATTAGAATAAGGCTGTAACGTAACAAAACGTGGAAAAGTCAAGGGGTCCGAATACTTTCCCAATGCACTGTATTTGGTGATTGGCAGATGGAAAGGTTATTTGTATATGGCAGAGATCTATACCTTTGTGCAATTGTAGTCTGTTACCATCTCTGAATTCTTCTTCTGGTCACTGCCGATGGCAACAGTTGGATGCATGGTGCTTAGGATGCAAACACTTATTTATTTTCCATCTGTACACCATGTGTATGTTGTTTTGTGCAGAGGAGGATAGCTCCGGCCTTTGTTTGTTCCCTGTTCCCGAGCAGGCTAATCTACTTTGCAATCAACTTGTCTGCCAGGGAAATTCATGTGAAGAAATTGTCTATGGTCACATGGCTGCCTTTGCCCATGTAAGGCGCCACGAGTCCAAATCCACAGTCTCAGACAGTCACTCACCCCATGGCCTGGTTTTGTCTTTCACCAGAAATGGAAAGCCATTGAGCAAGTACTTGGTGGCCAACCAAAACTGAAGTCACATGCACCATTACCAGTTTCTATCTGGTTTATATCACCTATTCATCCATTGACGACAGAATAAAATATTTACATTGTATTATGAGTTGTCATAGAAACGGCAGAATATGCTCTTTCAGATACTATATAGAAATCAAAATGTTTTACCTCCATGTGTACATGTGAAGGAAGAATTGATAAAGCAATGCTCCTTTTCCTGAATCTGTCAATAAGATGCGCCCATCTCTTCATGTACAATTTGACAACTGATAGACCTAATATTGTCACTCACCAGATTATTGTCAATTTAATCTTGTCTGTAGGTTAACTCTTATTATGTGTGAAATTAGTTTCGGTGTAGTTTAGGTGTAGTTTAGGTGTAGTTTCCAGTATAGTTTAGGTGTAGTTTATGTGTAGTTCGGGTGTAGTTTTAGTATAGTTTAGGTGTAGTTTAGGTGTAGTTTCGATTGTCCAGCAGGCCGCCTGGCATCGTTTGTTTCCTGCTCATCAACTTGAAAAGGGTGAAGGATATATTTTGCACTATTCTAAAGGCCTACTGCATAATTTCCCTTATAATAAATGACATGAGTAATAGAGTTACAGTAAATAAAACAGTCCTGTAAACTGCTTCTTTTTACAAAGTAAAACATAAAAGAGAATGTTATCAACTTGCAAGGCATATGCAGTCAAATTATTAACATGAGCACTATCCGTGATAAATAATCATAAGACAAACATCATTATCACATTATTGTTGTTCTAAATTAAATCAACCTCATCATTCAGTTAGGCCTAATTTAAATTTGATTGTGAAGTAACTTGCACAATTATCGCCCATTCCATCCATTTGTCATTCATTCAGTGGGCTGGGATCCTTTTCTTCGCTGGATAGAGTCAAGAATACGTTTTGCATGCTTTCCTTTCCCTCGCAATAAAATTGATTGATAATAAGATTATAGTAAATAAAACTGTCCCATAAGAGCTTCTTTTAAAAAAGTAAAATGTAAAAGAGAATGGTATCAACCCCCAAGGCACAAGTCACATTTTTGCTGCTGATAAATATGCATAACAAACTCACCATTACACTACTGTCTTTCTAAATGAAATCAACCTCTTCTTCCTCCCTATTATTCAGTTAGGCCTCATTTCAATTCATTTGTGAAGTAAGGTGCACAATTATCACCAATCCATCCATTTGTCATTCATTCAGCGACGAGAGAGAGAGATGCATTAGTGCCTGGCTGGGTACCAACATCCTACAGCACATTGACATGGCGAGTTAAGTTGGGAATAGGTGTGAGAAAAACTGGTAAAAAGGCCATGATATCCTTTTCGGTTTGTGATTTTAAAAAATTATGACAAATGAATAGTGTAAAATACAAACATTTAAGAAAGGTCAAGGGAGGAGCAGGACATTGCTTTTTTGGGGGGCTGGTTTTTGTACTTACAAAATCAAACATCAGTGACCGTTGGACTCTGGCAGTTCTAGCGTTAATAGTGCTGAAAATCTGTTGTCAATTTGTTTACTGTAGCATTGTATCTGGTCAAACACCATTTTTCCCAAAAGTTTACTTAAGGTTAGTAACAGGCTGATTGGTCAGCTATTTGAGCCAGTAAAGGGTGCTTTACTATTCTTGAGTAGCAGAATGACTTTTGCTTCCCTCCAGGCCTGAGGGCACACACTTTCTTGTAGACGTAGATTGAAGATGTGGCAAATAGGAGTGGCAATATCGTCCGCTATTATCCTCAGTAATTTCCCATCCAAGTTGTCAGACCCAGGTGGCTTGTCATTTTTGATAGACAATATATATATTTTTTCTTTCATAATTTGGTGAGTTTAACTTGGATGTTTAGGGTCAGCATTTGTTTCTGCCATGTCATGCCTAAGTTTGCTAATCTTGCCAATGACAAAATCATTAAAGTAGTTGGCAATATCAGTGAGTTTTGTGATGAATAAGACTAATAAGACTAATAAGGCTTTTTACTATCATTCGTTATATCATTTATCTTTGTTTAATAGTATAGTTTCTTATTTTTATTCAGTTTAGTCGCATGATTTTTCAATTTGCAGTACGTTTGCCAATCGGTTACACAGCCAGACTTAATTGGCATTAATTTAGCCTCATCCCTCTTACTATGCAACATTAACCATTAACCAAACAGTTCTCTAGCAATGATGTTTGTACAGTAGGCTATATGCCCAAAACATTGTCACTGCATATTGGCTATTTTTCAATTGTTCTTTTCAGACTATTTTGAATTACATTTCAACATTTTAGGTTTATGATCACACTGGTAATAGATCATTTGTTGTGTTACTTGTGAGGCACAGCTGACTGAGCATAATAACTTGTTATTTTTTTTACTGGACTGATGGCTTGCATCTGATGGTCCGTCTGATGGGAAGGAGGGAGGGAGCAGTGGTGAGAATCGCCGTCCCTCCTCTCTCTCTGCTGAGAAAAGGGGACAGTCTTCCAGCTGATGGCGAAACTTAAGTCACACTGCATTATTTCTGCCTCATGCTCCCATTGATGGTGTTATTCCTATGACCAGAGAAATTGAAATATTCCTCGATATTAAAAAAGACAAGCAGCTAATAAAAACAACGCAAGCTTAAAGAAACACTTTTCTATACTCATTCATTACAGCTGCAGTGCTGGTTGTAGCGCGAGTGGAAATAGGGAGAATGCACATTTTAAACAACTTCAACATGCACTTCCTCATAAAAACAGCAGCTCTTTGCTGTACTCGTTGAGTCTCGAGTCATGGTTAAAAAAAAAATGGAGATCTTACACTAATCAACTTTGCTGTGTGTTCGAGGCTTCTTGTTACTGTCTATGGCGCTAGAAACTGTGCAGACAGTGATCTGAGCTATCAGATTGGCCAGTGGTAGGCCTATAAGTGCACTTAATTTGCTCTGGTCGGCGGAGTTCTACATGAAATAGTTCAAAATGGAAACACTGACTTCCCAGCGCCGGGGCTGCTTAATCAAGTGCACCTATAGCCAACAGCACGGAAAAAATCAAACAAATGCAGGAGTGGCTTCGGGGCAAGTCTCTGAATCTCCTTGAGTGTCCCAGCCAGAGCCCAGACGTGAACATAGAAAATAGCCATTCAACCTGACAGAGATTGAGAGGATCTGCAGAGAAGAATTGGAGAAACTCTCCAAATACAGGTGTGCCAAGCTTGAACTGTCATACCCAAGAAGACAAGGCTGTAATCACTGCCAAAGGTGCGTCAACAAAGTACTGAGTAAAGGGTCTGAATACTTACACTACCAGTCACAATTTTGGACACCTACTCATTCAAGGGTTTTTCTTTATTTTTACTATTTTCTACATTGTAGAATAATAGTGAAGACATAAACTATGAAATAGCACATATGGAATCATGTAGTAACCATAAAAGTGTTAAATCAAAATATGTAATATTTTAGATTCTTCAAAGGAGCCATCCATTGCCTTGATGACAGCTTTGCACTCTCTTGGTATTCTCTCAACCAGCTTCACCTGGAAAACTTTTCCAACAGTCTTGACGGAGTTCTGAGCACTTTTTTGGCTGCTTTTCTATCCCTCTGCGGTCCAACTCATCCCAAACCATCTCAATTGGGTTGAGGTTGGGTAATTGTGGAGGCCAGGTCATCTGATGCAGCACTCCATCACTCGCATTCTTCTAACAGCCTGGAGGCGTGTTAGGTCATTATCTTGTTGAAAAATAAATGATAGACCCTCTAAGCACTTTATTGGGCTGCAATTTCTGAGGCTGGTAACTCTAATGAACTTTTCCTCTGCAGCAGAGGTAACTCTGGGTCTTCCTTTCCTGTGGCGGTCCTCATGAGAGCCAGTTTCATCATAGCGCTTGTTGGTTTTTGCGACTGCACTTGAAGAAACTTTCCATATTGACTGACCTTCATGTCTTAAAGTAATGATGGACTGTTGTTTCTCTTTCCTTATTTGAGCTGTTATTGCCATAATATGGACTTGGTCTTTTATCAAATAGGGCTATCTTCTATATACCACCACTACCTTGTCACAACACAACTGATTGGCTCAAACGCATTAAGAAGGAAATAAATTGAAATGCATTCCTGGTGACTACCTCATGAAGCTGGTTGAGAGAATGCCAAGAGTGTGCAAAGCTGTCATCAAGGCAAAGAGTGGCTACTTTGAAGAATCTCAAATATATTTTGATTTGTTGAACACTTTTTTGGTTACTACATGATTCCATGTGTTATTTAATAGTTTATGTCTTCACTATTATTCTACAATGTAGAAAATAGTAAAAATAAAGGAATACCCTGTAATGAGTACCATAGGTGTCCAAACTTTTGGCTGGTTCTATATGTAAATGTGATGTTTATTTAAAAAAAATGTAATACATTTGCAAAAATGTAAAAAAACAACAACTGTTTTTGCTTTGTCATTATCAGGTATTGGGCGTAGCTTGATGAGGAAAAAAACACATTTTAAATCAATATTAGAATAAGGCTGTAACGTAACAAAACGTGGAAAAGTCAAGGGGTCCGAATACTTTCCCAATGCACTGTATTTGGTGATTGGCAGATGGAAAGGTTATTTGTATATGGCAGAGATCTATACCTTTGTGCAATTGTAGTCTGTTACCATCTCTGAATTCTTCTTCTGGTCACTGCCGATGGCAACAGTTGGATGCATGGTGCTTAGGATGCAAACACTTATTTATTTTCCATCTGTACACCATGTGTATGTTGTTTTGTGCAGAGGAGGATAGCTCCGGCCTTTGTTTGTTCCCTGTTCCCGAGCAGGCTAATCTACTTTGCAATCAACTTGTCTGCCAGGGAAATTCATGTGAAGAAATTGTCTATGGTCACATGGCTGCCTTTGCCCATGTAAGGCGCCACGAGTCCAAATCCACAGTCTCAGACAGTCACTCACCCCATGGCCTGGTTTTGTCTTTCACCAGAAATGGAAAGCCATTGAGCAAGTACTTGGTGGCCAACCAAAACTGAAGTCACATGCACCATTACCAGTTTCTATCTGGTTTATATCACCTATTCATCCATTGACGACAGAATAAAATATTTACATTGTATTATGAGTTGTCATAGAAACGGCAGAATATGCTCTTTCAGATACTATATAGAAATCAAAATGTTTTACCTCCATGTGAAGGAAGAATTGATAAAGCAATGCTCCTTTTCCTGAATCTGTCAATAAGATGCGCCCATCTCTTCATGTACAATTTGACAACTGATTGACCTAATATTGTCACTCACCAGATTATTGTCAATTTAATCTTGTCTGTAGGTTAACTCTTATTATGTGTGAAATTAGTTTCGGTGTAGTTTAGGTGTAGTTTAGGTGTAGCTTAGGTGTAGTGTAGGTGTAGTTTCAGTATAGTTTAGGTGTAGTTTCCAGTATAGTTTAGGTGTAGTTTATGTGTAGTTCGGGTGTAGTTTTAGTATAGTTTAGGTGTAGTTTAGGTGTAGTTTCGATTGTCCAGCAGGCCGCCTGGCATCGTTTGTTTCCTGCTCATCAACTTCAAAAGGGTGAAGGATATATTTTGCACTATTCTAAAGGCCTACTGCATAATTTCCCTTATAATAAATGACATGAGTAATAGAGTCACAGTAAATAAAACAGTCCTGTAAACTGCTTCTTTTTACAAAGTAAAACATAAAAGAGAATGTTATCAACTTGCAAGGCATATGCAGTCAAATTATTAACATGAGCACTATCCGTGATAAATAATCATAAGACAAACATCATTATCACATTATTGTTGTTCTAAATTAAATCAACCTCATCATTCAGTTAGGCCTAATTTAAATTTGATTGTGAAGTAACTTGCACAATTATCGCCCATTCCATCCATTTGTCATTCATTCAGTGGGCTGGGATCCTTTTCTTCGCTGGATAGAGTCAAGAATACGTTTTGCATGCTTTCCTTTCCCTCGCAATAAAATTGATTGATAATAAGATTATAGTAAATAAAACTGTCCCATAAGAGCTTCTTTTAAAAAAGTAAAATGTAAAAGAGAATGGTATCAACCCCCAAGGCACAAGTCACATTTTTGCTGCTGATAAAAATGCATAACAAACTCACCATTACACTACTGTCTTTCTAAATGAAATCAACCTCTTCTTCCTCCCTATTATTCAGTTAGGCCTCATTTCAATTCATTTGTGAAGTAAGGTGCACAATTATCACCAATCCATCCATTTGTCATTCATTCAGCGACGAGAGAGAGAGATGCATTAGTGCCTGGCTGGGTACCAACATCCTACAGCACATTGACATGGCGAGTTAAGTTGGGAATAGGTGTGAGAAAAACTGGTAAAAAGGCCATGATATCCTTTTCGGTTTGTGATTTAAAAAAATTATGACAAATGAATAGTGTAAAATACAAACATTTAAGAAAGGTCAAGGGAGGAGCAGGACATTGCTTTTTTGGGGGGCTGGTTTTTGTACTTACAAAATCAAACATCAGTGACCGTTGGACTCTGGCAGTTCTAGCGTTAATAGTGCTGAAAATCTGTTGTCAATTTGTTTACTGTAGCATTGTATCTGGTCAAACACCATTTTTCCCAAAAGTTTACTTAAGGTTAGTAACAGGCTGATTGGTCAGCTATTTGAGCCAGTAAAGGGTGCTTTACTATTCTTGAGTAGCAGAATGACTTTTGCTTCCCTCCAGGCCTGAGGGCACACACTTTCTTGTAGACGTAGATTGAAGATGTGGCAAATAGGAGTGGCAATATCGTCCGCTATTATCCTCAGTAATTTCCCATCCAAGTTGTCAGACCCAGGTGGCTTGTCATTTTTGATAGACAATATATATATTTTTTCTTTCATAATTTGGTGAGTTTAACTTGGATGTTTAGGGTCAGCATTTGTTTCTGCCATGTCATGCCTAAGTTTGCTAATCTTGCCAATGACAAAATCATTAAAGTAGTTGGCAATATCAGTGAGTTTTGTGATGAATAAGACTAATAAGACTAATAAGGCTTTTTACTATCATTCGTTATATCATTTATCTTTGTTTAATAGTATAGTTTCTTATTTTTATTCAGTTTAGTCGCATGATTTTTCAATTTGCAGTACGTTTGCCAATCGGTTACACAGCCAGACTTAATTGGCATTAATTTAGCCTCATCCCTCTTACTATGCAACATTAACCATTAACCAAACAGTTCTCTAGCAATGATGTTTGTACAGTAGGCTATATGCCCAAAACATTGTCACTGCATATTGGCTATTTTTCAATTGTTCTTTTCAGACTATTTTGAATTACATTTCAACATTTTAGGTTTATGATCACACTGGTAATAGATCATTTGTTGTGTTACTTGTGAGGCACAGCTGACTGAGCATAATAACTTGTTATTTTTTTTACTGGACTGATGGCTTGCATCTGATGGTCCGTCTGATGGGAAGGAGGGAGGGAGCAGTGGTGAGAATCGCCGTCCCTCCTCTCTCTCTGCTGAGAAAAGGGGACAGTCTTCCAGCTGATGGCGAAACTTAAGTCACACTGCATTATTTCTGCCTCATGCTCCCATTGATGGTGTTATTCCTATGACCAGAGAAATTGAAATATTCCTCGATATTAAAAAAGACAAGCAGCTAATAAAAACAACGCAAGCTTAAAGAAACACTTTTCTATACTCATTCATTACAGCTGCAGTGCTGGTTGTAGCGCGAGTGGAAATAGGGAGAATGCACATTTTAAACAACTTCAACATGCACTTCCTCATAAAAACAGCAGCTCTTTGCTGTACTCGTTGAGTCTCTAGTCATGGTTAAAAAAAAATGGAGATCTTACACTAATCAACTTTGCTGTGTGTTCGAGGCTTCTTGTTACTGTCTATGGCGCTAGAAACTGTGCAGACAGTGATCTGAGCTATCAGATTGGCCAGTGGTAGGCCTATAAGTGCACTTAATTTGCTCTGGTAGGCGGAGTTCTACATGAAATAGTTCAAAATGGAAACACTGACTTCCCAGCGCCGGGGCTGCTTAATCAAGTGCACCTATAGCCAACAGCACGGAAAAAATCAAACAAATTGGAATGCAAGGCTTTATTGTAACTTTTTATTATGATTATTTACTAGGAATGCCTTGGTAACCACAGCCCTAGACCCACTACAATTTGAATACCACCCCAACTGATCTACAGCCGACGCAATTGCATACAAGGTAATGTGGAGAGGGAATGCATTTCTTTACATTGACCATCAGGGTCAATTTTCCATGCACACTAAATGTTAGCATTTTTGGTGACTTGACATACATTGCATACTGTATGAATATGACCATAACATATGATTTATGGCCTTTATGGGGGAAGGGGTGGGGATGCTTATTATTATTGCCAGCCATAAGAGTTTAGTTCAATTTCCCCAAATTATTAATTTCTGACCCCCCAAACTTGCCGGGCCCTATATAGGGCCCAAAACAGGGTAGAAGCGACCCATAAATACCCAAGGGAAGGTATTTCTACTCAATGAGAGAGCAGAGCGAGAGAAAGTGCCAGGAGAAACTGAGTAAATCCCTTCTCTGGTGGTGTTTAGCAAGAAAGGCAATTTAGAGGCAATGAAATAACGTGGTAGAGCATTAATCCTGATAGTGCCATATCAAAATACCTCCCCAGTATATAGCACCCACTGCCTCCTCTGCTCTAAACAGAAAGGCTTTTCAGACACACTCATCTGTTATTCATCTGAGTGAATGACTGAACCACTGCAGTTATTGAATAGCAATGACTACTTTCCGCTGTGACTCGGCTCTGGCTAAATGAGTCATTTAGAAACTGATAGAATACACATATTGCAAACCCCGTCTCTCCTCCGCTTGTTCAGTCCTGACAGGTCTGGGGCGTGGGATGCCGAACTGCCAGAAAACCAGAAACTAGGGCGAAACAGATGGGTGCTATCAAGATTTAATTTCCAAAAAGACACGGATACATACACTGATTGAGCGTGTTAGTGCACTTTTCCCAGCCCTCTCTGTGGCATTTGGAAGCCCTTGTATAATGTCTTCGCCTGTACGTGCCACCAAAACCCGACCAAAGACCAGATTCGACTTATGCAGATGAAGGGAATCGTTTCTAAGTCCCCCTGCATGCAATCTTTCAGTGAGATGACCAGTTGGTCCTAGGCTGACATTAAGACCTGCAGGTTTTGAAGCTGCCCGTGGAATTCTACAGAATATCAATTAGCCATTATAGGTTCTCTCAGGTATTGGAGCGATCAGAGGAGCTGATAAATGATCAGGGGAGGGATGGAGGAAAGAAGCCCTCAGTCATTGAGATATGGCCTCGGCTGCAGCCTGGTTCTCTGGTAGGTAAGGGCCACAACCTGTCCCGGGTAAAGCCCAGAGGAGAGACAACCTTCCCAGGGTAAAGCCCAGAGGAGAGACCACCTGCCCAGGGTAAAGCCCAGAGGAGAGACAACCTGCCCAGGGTAAAGCCCAGAGGAGAGACCACCTGCCCAGGGTAAAGCCCAGAGGAGAGACAACCTGCCCAGGGTAAAGCCCAGAGGAGAGACAACCTGCCCAGGGTAAAGCCCAGAGGAGAGACAACCTGCCCAGGGTAAAGCCCAGAGGAGAGACAACCTGCCCCGGGTAAAGCCTAGAGAAAAGACAACCTGCCCAGGGTATTTATTTTATTTCACCTTTATTTAACTAGGCAAGTCAGTTAAAAACAAATTCTTATTTACAATGACAGCCTACCAAAAGGCAAAAGGCCTACTGCGGGGACAGGGGCTGGGATTAAAAATATAATACAAATTTAGGACAAAAAACACACATCACGAGAAGAGACAACACAACACTACATAAAGGGTAAGGGGTAAAGCCCAGAGGAGAGAGGAGGGCCTCATCTGGAGTCTGGCTCCCTGGCAATTGGTCAGTACAGAAGCAATCAGGGGATTTACAGTATGAGGAAGGTGTACCAATATTATGCCCTTTGCTCTACTGGGTCAGTCCAGCAGGGGCCAGCCTAATGAAGAGCTCATCATTAGCCCTAACAGACTAGCCAGGGTACAGTCAATGGAGTGGTGGGAACGGCTCAATTTACTTATCTCAGAATAGCAAGAGCATTATCCCAATAACAGCTACTGGTGGAACTGGCCGGTCTATGCTTTTTCTTCCCCCCAGTCCATTCCCCAAAATCCCTCCCAACTGTTTCAGTTCCCTCCCACTCATACTGAGCCAGTAGCAGTCACAGCTGATGGTGGCAGTGACTGCTCTGCTCTCTAACTCACTTCTCCCCCATTCCCTCCAATGTGCCTTTCCAGTTCCACTAGAATAAACACCAACCACCCACGCCCCCACCATACCACTCTATCAACTCTCTCCCTCCCTCCCTCCCAGAGCACTCCCTGGATGGCTAGGACAGGACTGGGGAGTGGACGAGTGGGGGGAGTTACTGAATAGAAGCCTGCTACCCAAAGATGAGCTTCAGTGATTACAACCAGAGACAGTTTTCTAATTATTCTGTCAAACATCAATCCTGTGGCTGATGCAGGTCATCCTGGTGGCTGATCGACAATGTAATCACTGCTGGGCTTTAAAATGGAGAAACTTCCACTCACCCTCTCTCCTTTTCCCACTCTCTCTCGTTCCCTCTCTCCTGCTGCCTGGCAGACAGGGCTATGACAGCAGGTCTGAGAAATGGGAAATGTGAAAGGGCTCTATAAACTGATACAGTCAGTGTCCTGGCAGGGCTGGAGTGGTGAAGGAAGTGAACCAAACACTGCCTCTGAAATATGCATCCTTCACAGGGGGAGGCTGTGTTGAAAAGGAGGGAGGTAGAGGGAAACAATAAATACATCTTGCTCAATTAAGCTTTAAGAAAGATGAATATGTTAATTATACGTAAGTGCTTAACAGTATACCAGATCGCTTACAGTGCCTTGCGAAAGTATTCGGCCCCCTTGAACTTTGCGACCTTTTGCCACATTTCAGGCTTCAAACATAAAGATATAAAACTGTATTTTTTTGTGAAGAATCAACAACAAGTGGGACACAATCATGAAGTGGAACGACATTTATTGGATATTTCAAACTTTTTTAACAAATCAAAAACTGAAAAATTGGGCGTGCAAAATTATTCAGCCCCTTTACTTTCAGTGCAGCAAACTCTCTCCAGAAGTTCAGTGAGGATCTCTGAATGATCCAATGTTGACCTAAATGACTAATGATGATAAATACAATCCACCTGTGTGTAATCAAGTCTCCGTATAAATGCACTTGCACTGTGATAGTCTCAGAGGTCCGTTAAAAGCGCAGAGAGCATCATGAAGAACAAGGAACACAACAGGCAGGTCCGATATACTGTTGTGAAGAAGTTTAAAGCCGGATTTGGAAACAAAAAGATTTCCCAAGCTTTAAACATCCCAAGGAGCACTGTGCAAGCGATAATATTGAAATGGAAGGAGTATCAGACCACTGCAAATCTACCAAGACCTGGCCGTCCCTCTAAACTTTCAGCTCATACAAGGAGAAGACTGATCAGAGATGCAGCCAAGAGGCCCATGATCACTCTGGATGAACTGCAGAGATCTACAGCTGAGGTGGGAGACTCTGTCCATAGGACAACAATCAGTCGTATATTGCACAAATCTGGCCTTTATGGAAGAGTGGCAAGAAGAAAGCCATTTCTTAAAGATATCCATAAAAAGTGTCGTTTAAAGTTAGCCACAAGCCACCTGGGAGACACACCAAACATGTGGAAGAAGGTGCTCTGGTCAGATGAAACCAAAATTGAACTTTTTGGCAACAATGCAAAACGTTTTGTTTGGCGTAAAAGCAACACAGCTGAACACACCATCTTCACTGTCAAACATGGTGGTGGCAGCATCATGGTTTGGGCCTGCTTTTCTTCAGCAGGGACAGGGAAGATGGTTAAAATTGATGGGAAGATGGATGGAGCCAAATACAGGACCATTCTGGAAGAAAACCTGATGGAGTCTGCAAAAGACCTGAGACTGGGACGGAGATTTGTCTTCCAACAAGACAATGATCCAAAACATAAAGCAAAATCTACAATGGAATGGTTCAAAAATAAACATATCCAGGTGTTAGAATGGCCAAGTCAAAGTCCAGACCTGAATCCAATCGAGAATCTGTGGAAAGAACTGAAAACTGCTGTTCACAAATGCTCTCCATCCAACCTCACTGAGCTCGAGCTGTTTTGCAAGGAGGAATGGGAAAAAAATTCAGTCTCTCGATGTGCAAAACTGATAGAGACATACCCCAAGCGACTTACAGCTGTAATCGCAGCAAAAGGTGGCTGTATTAACTTAAGGGGGCTGAATAATTTTTCACGCCCAATTTTTCAGTTTTTGATTTGTTAAAAAAGTTTGAAATATCCAATAAATGTCGTTCCACTTCATGATTGTGTCCCACTTGTTGTTGATTCTTCACAAAAAATACAGTTTTATATCTTTATGTTTGAAGCCTGAAATGTGGCAAAAGGTCGCAAAGTTCAAGGGGGCCGAATACTTTCGCAAGGCACTGTATATACTGTACATTGTAGGTTCAATCCAGGTCAAACTAGTGTAGGCTTAACTATAAATCAAGTGGTCACTAAAGGGCATATAGAGAGTGTATTGAACATACAAATCCTTTTTCGAATCAATGGTTTATTGGCCTAGTTGAATCTCCTGTGCTGCAGATTGTTCTAGAAGGATAGAACAGCATTGTGAGGGATGGTAGAGGCCAGCCATCTCCTGTCCATCGTCGTACCAACTGTGGCCATTAAAACCTACCCTAACCAGAAACCGTGGATGGATGGCAGCATTCGCGTAAGACTGAAGGTGCGATCCACTGCATTTAACCATGGAAAGAGTTCTGGAAATATGGCTGAATATAAACAGTGTAGTTATTCCCTCCGCAAGGCAATCAAAACAAGTGAAATGCCGTTACAGGGACAAGGTGGAGCCGCAATTCAACGGCTCAGACACGAAAAGTATGTCGCAGGGTCTACAGGAAATCACAGACTACAAAAACAAAAACAGCCACATCACGGATACCGACGTCACGCTTCCACACAAACTACCTTCTTTAACCGCGTTGAGGATAATACAGTGCCACTGTTTCGGCTCGCTAACAAAGCCCCCCCCCTCTCCTTCTCAGTGGCTGACGTGAGTAAAACACTCGCAAGGCTGCTGGCCCAGACGTCATCCCTAGCCGTGTCCTCAGAGCATGCGCAAACCAGCTGGCTGATGTGTTCACAAAAATGGTGGCGGACAGTTTTATAAAGAGAGCGTCCAGATTGTCTAGCCCAGCTGATTTGAAGGAGAAGCTGGGGAGACTCGGGCAAGTAGCTGGGAGGAGGTGCTCTTGTTCCACATGGACTTTACAGTGTCCCAAAAAGTTTGGGAGTTAGAGCTACAGGATGCAAATTTCTGTTTGAAAAAGCTAGCCTTTGTTTTCCTGATTTCCCTGAACAGTTGCATATCGCGGGGACTATTCGATGCTATTGCAGTCCGCCAAATAATGTTTTTGTGCTGGTCGAGGGCAGTCAGGTCTGGAGTGAACCAAGGGCTATATCTGTTCTTAGTTCTACATTTTTTGAAAGGGGCATGCTTATTTAAGATGGCGAGGAAATGACTTTTAAAGAACGACCAGGCATCCTCGACTGACGGGATGAGGTCAATATCCTTCCAGGATACCCGGGCCAGGTCGATTAGAAAGGCCTGCTCACACAAGTGTTTTAGGGAGCGTTTAACACCCTAGACCCACTTCAGTTTGCATACCGCCCCAACAGGTCCACAGATGACGTAATCGCCATCACACTGCCCTATCCCATCTGGACAAAAATAATATATATAAGAATGCTGTTCATTGACTACAGCTCAGCATTCAAGACCATAGCACCCTCCAAGCTCATTATCAAGCTGGAGGCTCTGGGTCTCAACTAGAGGTCGACCAATCATGATTTTTCAACGCAAATACCAATTATTGGAGGACCAAAAAAAGCAGATACCGATTAATCGGACGTTTTTTATATATATAAATTAGTAATAATGACAATTACAACAATACTGAATGATCACTTTTATTTTAACTTAATATAATACATCAATAATATCAATTTAGTCTCAAATAAAAAATGAAACATGTTCAATTTGGTTTAAATAATGCAAAAACAAAGTGTTGGAGAAGAAAGTAAAAGTGCAATATTTGCCATGTAAAAAAGCAAAAGTTTAAGTTCCTTGCTCAGAACATGAGAACATATGAAAGCTGGTGGTTCCTTCAAACATGAGTCTTCAATATTCCCAGGTAAGTTGTTTTAGGTTGTAGTTATTATAGGAATTATAGGGCTATTTCTCTCTATACCATTTGTATTTCATATACCTTTGACTATTGGATGTTCTTATAGGCACTATAGTATTGCCAGCCTAATCTCGGGAGTTGATAGACTTGAAGACAAACAGCGCAATGCTTGAAGCACAGCGAAGAGCTGCTGGCAAATGCAGGAAAGTGCTGTTTGAATGAATGCTTACGAGCCTGCTGCTGCCTACCACCGCTCAGTCAGACTGCTCTATCAAATATCAAATCATAGACTTAATTATTATATAATTACACACAGAAATACGAGCCTTAGTTAATTAATATGGTCAAATCCGGAAACAGTCATTTCGAAAACAAAACGTTTATTCTTTCAGTGAAATATGGAACCATTCCGTATTTTATCTAACTGGTGGCATTGCTAAGTCTTAATATTGCTGTTACATTGCACAACCTTCAATGTTATGTCATAATTATGTACAATTATGGCAAATTAATTTACGGTCTTTGTTAGGAAGAAATGGTTTTCGCACAGTTCGCAACAAGCCAGGCAGCCCAAACTGCTGCATATACCCTGCATATACCCTGCTTGCAGAAAACACAAGAGAAGTGACACAATTTCCCTAATTAAAATAAATTCATGTTAGCAGGCAATATGAACTAAATATGCAGCTAAAACAATTTAAAAGGCAATGCTACCAAATACTAATTGAGTGTATGTAAACTTCGGACCCACTGGGAATGTGATGAAAGAAAGAAAAGTTGAAATAAATTATTCTCTCTACTATTATTCTGACATTTAACATTCTTAAAATAAAGTGGTGATCCTAACTGACCTAAGACAGGGAATTTTACTAGGATTAAATGTCAGGATTGTGAAAAACTGAGTTTAAATGTATTTGGAGAAGGAGTTTGTAAACTTCCGACTTCAACTGTGTACACTCTATTTTATATAATCTACTGCACCTTGCCTATGCTGCTCGGCCATCCATATATTCATCCATATATTTATATGTACATATTTTCAGTCACCCCTTTAGATTTGTGTGTATCAGGTAGTTGGTGGGGAATTGTTAGATTACCTGTTAGATGTGTGTAGTAGGTAGTTGATGGGAATTGTTAGATATTACTTGTTGGATATTACTGCACTGTTGGAACTAGAAGCACAAGCATTTCGCTACACGCAAATTAACATCTACTAACCATGTGTATGTGACCAATAACATGTGATTTGTGCTCTGACAACAGCAGATGCTCCAGGAAACACAGGAGGATATGAATACATGTTAGAGCTGGGACAACAAACTGAAAATGATCGACCCAGACCATATTAATGACTTATTGCACGCATTTTGCTGACATCATTCTTTACAATAACTAGCCCATACTAGAGAAATTAAGTTTGAAATGAAATAAGTTTGCTAATATGGTGATTGTTAATGGGACAATTGATGGCTGCAACCATCAAACTAGTAGTAGTAGTTTAAAGGACATTATAACAAAAACAACTGTGGTGCATTGTTAAACGTGTCATTCTATTCATCCTCTACCGCATACATACAGGCTATTTATCGTGAAATGGATTTGTCCATATCGCACAGCTCTAGTACATGTAGCACAGCTTCCTCTTCAATGTTGAGGATGAAGCCGAAACCGCACAGAGATGCGCCATCAACCGCATCAAAACTTGTGCGAGAGTAGAGCATCAATGCACATTCACTGCATAACGTATATGCCAACTTAATCGTCATGATAATCCATAATAAACAGTTGCATTTGTTATGTTCGCTACGTAGCCCTTGTCAGTTATTGTTGTGTTTGTTATGACTCGATGTACCTGCCTCCTGTTCGCTCATGAACGTGAGGAGAGTTGTAGCTAATATATCCTAGCAGTTTATAAAGAATTTAGCAAGTCTCGTTATTTCTACAGAACAGTATTCCCTCTTGAACGGAGCTCCTCGAGTGTCCCATCTGTAGCCTGCTTAGGCTATATGCCTGTATTTGAAATCAACAAAGGTAGGCTTAAAGTTATTGTTTTAAAATATGTATTGTTGGCACTTGCTGCTAAATTTAACACTAAATACGCACCTTTTAATTATACATGTCACAATTCCAGATATAACAATGCACAAACAGGCAATTTATCCGCTCACTTTAACAGCATTGCTTTGCGTAGAAGCGAGAAAAATAGACTTGCTTTCTAATTTGAAGCACATGACGGCATTGGCACCCGCAGCCCGTTTGCTTTCTCTCATTCACTAAGGTGCATTCTAAATCCAGCATGTACCCGCTCATTCACACCCATAAAAACACTTTAGTGATTTGGGCTTAAGGCACCTGCAACTGGAGAGACACAGCCATGTCAGCTCTGCCACAGCTGTTGGGATAAATCTGAAGGAGACGCTGCTGTATCAACTTGTCTGGTAACAGTCAGGTTACACCTAAAGTAGGACATGAAAGCTAGCAGTGTCAGGACTGGTAGCAGTGCTGTGACTGTATTAATAGTAGTGTAGTGCAGTAAAATAGTTGTGTCTCTCAGACACACACCTCTAGACAAATGTCAACAAGAAACTACTGACTAACTACTATGTGTGGTAATAGTTACTACGATAAATCTAAGGTTCATATTCAAGTTTCACAAGCACATTGGATAAATTCTCCCTTACGACATTTCTATTTTTAATGCAATTCTCCCTATACTGCACTTGTTCAGACTGTGATAAAGCAGCGCTCCTGACAGGGGTAACACGAGACGTATGATTTCACCAGCAATATGATGAGAAAAACATTTCATGTGGGCCTCATCATCTTTCCATTACTGCAGTAAAGAGGTGTACGGATCAGACAAGAGGCTCATACAGTATCAAATCAGGTCTGGAAAAGCCAATTACCGTGACAGTAATCTGTCTGAACTGCTGCCAGTGAGGCTCAGCATAGCCAACCCTAACAGGGAGAGGAGAGGGGGTCTGGGATAAAGGTGAAACAGACAGCGGTACAGGAGTACAACACAACCTAAATAAACAGCATATTCCTTATAACACATAACCTTCAGTTAGTTATCAGGTTTTTATTTAGATGGAGTTCATTTACTTGAATTGCAGAAAGCAGATCACTAAGAAACAAACATCACTCATATCCAGCAGTGTTCCCAGATGTTGTTTTCCAGAGCGCCATCTAAGTGACCTTCTCTCTCTCCTCCATTCCCACAGAGTGGACAAACATGATGTGATATGGACTAGGACATGCAGAAGCCTAGAGGAGAGGAGACAGGGATGGGCACATATCCCATCATATTGGTTACAACTCATCAAATTCATTGTAGCATGTTCTCCTGCCCACAGAGGGTGCTTCTCCTGACCTCATGCTCAAAAACAGGGGTCCATGCTGGGAGAGCTGGAGGGGCTGAGGAATCAGCCTGTCAGAGATCAGAGTTAATGAGAGGAATCTAAATTACACCAACAGCAGCAACATATACACAGGCTACTGAGAATATTAACCATAATTAACTGAGAAAAGCACACACATAAATTACACACACAAACGCACAGACAAATACGCTACTAAGATGGCACAGAAAAACATGGCTGACGTTTTACATTTTCCCAACTAATTGTGCTGTTTTGTTAACGAGTCCGACGAGAAGGATATCCTGCTTTCACTGGAACAGGCCCAGATCCCCACCTTTTGCATGAAGAAAAGACGCAGGAAAAGGGGCCGCAGATCGGGCATCCTTCTGAAGATCCATAGGCGAGCGACTAAACTCCCACTGCCATCCATTCTTCTTGCTAACATGCAATCATTGGATAATACAATTAATGACCTACGTTTAAGATTATCCTACCAATGGGACATTAAAAACTAACATCTTATGTTTCACCGAGAAGTGGCTGAACGAAGATACAGACAATATAGAGCTAGCAGGATTTTCCATGCTCCGGCAGAGCAGAGACGCTACCTCTGGTAAGACGAGGTGTGAGGTTGTGTCTATTTGTCAATAACAGCTGGTGCGCGATGTCTAATTTTAAAGAAGTCTCAAGGTATTGCTCGCCTGAGGTAGAGTACCTTACGATATGCTATAGACCACATTATCTAGACCACATTATCTACCAAGAGAGTTCACATCTATATTATTCCTAGCGGTCTATTTACCACCATAGAACGAAGCTTGCACCAAGACCGCTTTCAACCAACTCTATAAGGCTATAAGCAAAGAAGAAAATGCTCATCCTGAAGCGGCCGAGGACTTTAATGCAGGCAAACTTAAATCAGTTTAACCAAATCTTTACCAGAATGTCACATGTGCAACCAAAAAAAAGAAAATCCTTGACCACCTTCACTCCACACACAGCTCCACACACAAAGCTCTCCCCCGCCCTCCATTTGGCTAATCTAATTATATCCTCATGATTCCTGCTACAAGCAAAAACTAAAGCAGGAAGTACCAGTGACTCGCTCAATACGGAAGTGGTCAGATGACGCGGATGCTACACTACAGGACAGTTTTGCTAGCACATACTGGAATGTTCCGGGATTCATCTAATGGCATTGAGGAGTACACCACATCAGTCATTGGCTTCATCAATAAGGGCATTGATGACGTCGTCCCCACAGGGACTGTACGTACATATCCCAACCAGAAGTTATGGATTACAGGCAACATCCGCATTGAGCTAAAGGCTAGAGCTGCCGCTTTCAAGGAGCGGGAGACTAATTCGGACGCTTATAAGAAATCCCGCTATGCTCTCAGTCGAACAATCAAACAAGCAAAGCGTCAACACAGGATTAAGATTGAATCCTACTACACCGGCTCTGACGCTCATAGAATGTGGCAGGGCTTGAAAACTATTACTGACTACATAGGGAAACCCAGACGTGAGCTGCCCAGAGCCTACCAGATGAGCTAAATGCCTTATATGCTCGCTTGGAGGCAAGCAACAATGAAGCATGCATGAGAGCACAAGCTGTTCTGGATGACTGTGAGATAACACTCTCGGCAGCTGATGTCAACAAAACCTTTAAACAGGTCAACATTTACAAAGCCGCTGGGCCAGACGGATTACCAGGACGTGTACTCAAGGCATGCACGGACCAACTGGCAAGTGTCTTCACTGACATTTTCAACCTCTCCCTGACCGAGTCTGTAATACCTACATGTTTCAAGCAGACCACCATAATCCCTGTGCCCAAGGAAGCGAAAATTATTACCGCCCAGTGGCACTCACGTTGGTAGCCATGAAGTGCTTTGAAAGGCCGCTCATGGCTCACATCAAAATCATCCTCCCGGACACATAGACCACTCCAATTCGCATACCGCCCCAACAGATCGCACTCCACACTGCCCTTTCCCACCTGGACATAAGGAACACTTATGTGAGAATGCTGTTCATTGACTACAGCTCATCGTTGAACACCATAGTGCCCACAAAGCTCATCACTAAGCTAAGGACTTTGGGACTAAACACCTCCCTCTGCAACTGGATCCTGGACTTTCTGACGGGCCGCCCCCAGGTGGTAAGAGTAGGCAACAACACGTCTGTCACGCTGATCCTTACCACTGGGGCCCCTCAGGGGTGTGTACTTAGTCCCCTCCTGTATTCCCTGTTTACACACGACTGCATGGCCAAACTCAACTCCAAAACCATCATTAAGTTTGCTAACGACACAACGATGAGACGGCCTATAGGGAGGAAGTCAGAGAACTGGCAGTGTGGTGCCAGCACAACAATCTCTCCCTCAACGTGAGCAATACTAAGGAGCTGATCGTGGACTACAGGAGAAGGCGGGCCGAACAGGCCCCCATTAACATCGACAGGGCTGTAGTGGAGCGGGTCGAGAGTTTCAAGTTCCTTGGTATCCACATCACCAACGAACTATCATGGTCCAAACATACCAAGACAGTCGTGAAGAGGGCATGACAAAACCTTTTCTCCCTCAGGAGACTGAAAAGATTTGTCATGGGTCCCCAGATCCTCAAAAGGTTCTACAGCTGCACCATCGAGACCATCCTGACCAGTTGCATCACCGCCTGGAATGGCAACTGCTCGGCGTCCGATCGTACCCCCGCACACTGACTCGGTACTGCTGCCCCCTGTATATAACTTCATTATTGTTATTCTTATTATGTTACTTTTTGTATTACTACTTTTTATTTTAGTCTACTTGGTAAATATTTGATCTCTTCTTGAAATGCACTGTTGGTTAAGAGCTTGTAAGTAAGCATTTCACGGTAAAGTCTACACTTGTATTTGGCGCATGTGACAAATAAAGTTTGATTTGATTAACCTGACCTAATCACTTGCTATAGCCTTGGCTGTGTCAGGTAAATTATCATCGGTGTTGCCCTCCAACTCAAATAAAGGGATGTCTGATTATTGAATTACTGGATTGGATATTCATCTCCTGTGTATTGTGTGCCATGGGATGAGTCAGAAGCTAACACAGTCAGTTCTCATCGACAACCAACAACATCTCTCTAGGTTTTAGAGCCACAGCTTATAGACAAAGTCCGCTCTAATTATTAGAGTAACATTCAAAGCGGCTTTATTCATCTTTCCCACAGCAATGAACCCATGATCTATCAACATGACGCTACCCCTGACTGCGATGGCATGCGCCTCTTTAGACTGCTCCATGTTGACATAGTGTCAGACTGTGACAGAGGACAACAGAGGACATGCTGCTGCACTACACTGTACACTGCCCATAAAGCAGGCCTGATCTCATCATCTGGTCTCAGATGAGCCCACAGCAGCATGTATGTACATCAAAGCCAAGAGGCGTGAAATGAGCCAGGCCTTAGCCACACCATCAGCTCAATGTTTCGTTACACGCCGGAAGCCCCCCGAGATGCTCAGACAGACAGAGAGATGGACGGATGCCTGACTGACACCCGTCCGTCCGGATGGAGGGAAGCATCATCCGTTAAATTGTGAGGCGTAGTGAGGGGCAGCTCGTATTGCTGGACACCACAGCACGCCACGTCAAGGCCAGGGCAGTAATGAGGGGGGTCACCCTTGGTAACATGGATCCATCAGGATGCTCAGTCACATGCAAACAGGCAGAAAGATGGCCAAGCTTCTCATGCTATGATATTAATGATCAGTGGGGGTGTTCTGTCAGAGTATTCTGGGTGAATTTCCTTGTAGCATTGAGACTGCATCCTCAGGCAGTGTGCCTCATGATTCAGAGGGGTGGAGTTAAATGCAGAAGACACATTTAAGTTGAATGCATTCAGTTGTACAACTGACTACGTATCCCCCTTTCTCTTTCCTCATAAGTGAAAAGGAACTATTGTATTCCCTTTCTCCAAACATTGGAAAGAGGAAAAATCTACCTCCTGTTGCTGACTAACACAGTCAGTGACTGAGGAGGGTTTTCAATCTAATACAATCATGTGGTGTGGGAAATGTGAGGTGCTATAGAACATGAGAAATGAGCCGTCCAGACTTTTCCTATAGGAGCAAAGCTGGACTTCTAGAAGGTCACTAAATCATAGGCTGTGCTCCTATGACATCTGAAGGCCTTTCTAGGGCTACTTAGTCCCTTGCCCTATCTGGGGCTTGCTGTGAGATGACAAAAGTAGCAATACAAGTGAGGGAAGGGCTCAATTAGCACTACAAATAGTCTGGGTAGCCATTTGACTAGATGTTCAGGAGTCTTATGGCTTGGGGGTAGAAGCTGTTCAGAAGCCTCTTGGACCTAGACTTGGCGCTCCGGTACCGCTTGCCGGTATGAGCTCATTGAAGGTGTGATCAGATCAATCACACACACAAAATCCTCCATAACTTAATCTTTCCTGAAATTAACCTTCCATACAACACACATGTATGATAACTCCATCTATCTGTGTCAGACTGTGCGGGCTGCTTGTGAATCAGTGTTTCCGTTAGCCGATAATTGCCAGCTTTTGACCATCAATGTATTTTTAAGCAGATAAATAATTGTTGCCAGATAATTGACTGGGAGAAAAAACAATGGTAGGTAGGCTATTAGCGTGTCACACACCACTTTTCAATGTGAGCTGGAGGCACTATGCATTTTGAAAACATACTTAAATTGTTTGAACCCTGAATGTTTCACTTCATATTATGAGGCATGTCTTACCTTACTTGAAAATCCAACCATAAAAACACGGAGGAAATTATTTTATAAAGACTTCATTGGCGGCTTATGAGTTTCAAGTTTGGGGAAGCATACAATTTATTCTACCATTTCTACCAATCTGTGTGCCAGCGCGCATTTTCGTGGAATAGTTTCATTTAAATAATAATTATTTTCTTTCTCAAAAATCTGTGTCACATGGTTGATCGTAATTAAAATGACCAAAAAATATAAAAAGTTACAATTGAACTAATGCGAGAGCGCCAGCCTCTGTCTTATGGACACGTTGTGATCATTGGGGCCTAAATAGCCTAAATTAGTACATGGAACTCAGAGATGGCCAAAGCTGCTGTTGGCCTATAACTTCCATTGTCAACTAACTAAAAATACATAAAGCCAATAAATAAAAACAGTAGAAAATATCCTGATGGAAATTAATCTCCCTACTCTGCCTGTCTACCTTTCTATATGTTTTGACTTGAGCGATCGCTAGTGAAGTGAAACATTGTATCAAATCAATCAACTGGATCCAGCCTGAAGCAGTCTAGCGAACTTGCAACATTACATCAACTAGCCTATTCCGGGCCCTTGGAGTTTTCATTCCAGTGAGCTCATCACAAGTTATTTTATGACTTTTCCACTGGATATATGGGATCATCAGATCATGATATTTTACTCTTTCACACCGAGACTATCGAGGGGGAGATTGTTGGAAATATTACTCAAATTGGCCTACTGTGAGGAAAAAAATCTATATATATATTTATATATATATATATATATAAAAAAGACTTCACTTACTGTGTGAGGTGAAGAAAAAAATGTCTGAGATGCTCAGCTTACTAGTGGTGGGCGTGGTGAGTTAAAACAATAATAAATCAAAACAACCCAACCCACATTCTTACATTTACACGCAGGTAGGCTACTTCAATGTGTGCATGCTTCCTCAACACTAACAAGACAGAGAAACCAGACCCATGCTCATTTACACGCAGGTAGGCTACTTCAATGTGTGCATGCTTCCTCAACACTAACAAGACAGAGAAACCAGACCCATGCTCATTTACACGCAGGTAGGCTACTTCAATGTGTGCATGCTTCCTCAACACTAACAAGACAGAGAAACCAGACCCATGCTCATTGCTCACATGGAGCACTCCAAACATGATGGTTAGGAAATAATCTAAAACTTGTTTCTCACAAGTGTAGGAGGTTGTGAACTCTGCAAACAACGATTCCAATCCAAGAATGAGAACGGTAAATGACTGTAGACCTATTAACACAATGCAGGGTAGCACACAGGGTAGCCTAGTGGTTAGAGCGTTGGACTAGTAACTGGAAGGTTGCGAGTTCAAACCCCCGAGCTGACAAGGTACAAATCTGTCGTTCTGCCCCTGAACAGGCAGTTAACCCACTGTTCCCAGGCCGTCATTGAAAATAAGAATTTGTTCTTAACTGACTTGCCTGGTTAAATAAAGGTAAAATAAAAAAATAAATAAATTAACAGAAATGAATAACCAAATGAGCGGGATTAAAGGTACATTTACCACGGGTGCCAAACAATTCACACAATGAAACAATAAATGCGCAAGAATAGACAGGAGACAGCTGAGTGCACGCTGGAGACCTGAGCGCAGACATTCTGGAGAGAAGCCACACACCACTCCCCTTCTTCTTTTCTCAACATTTTAAATTACCGCTTGTCTAAATTGTCCATCTCTCCTTTTGTGGCCTTGATGTTCCTGGCTACAGATAACTCCCATCCCTATGCAGCGTACCCATGAGTGTATATATATATATATATATATATATATATATATTATAGATGCTTGTCATTGACAGCCGCAACTCAATAATCAGCTAGGCCTTTTGCCACACGTGCTGCCTATGAAAGACTTCCTCATATGCCATTTCCCTCCTGTTCTATTGGTTTTCACACATTCATTACAGGAGTTGCATGTTCTGTTAAGAGGCATTACCATAATCTAAATGTGGTTTCTGTCATTCTGAGCACCATGGGTGGATGCACTAATGGGTTACGCACCCAGTGAGCATGGGTCTGGTAAATATCTCAAAATGGACAGTAAATTAAAATCTTCCCGTTCAGGTTGTCTGGCGCCACATTTTCAGCTGGGATGAAGTGCTTCTTCTCAGGGCCATTCACATAGACAGCAGGTGCAATTTAGAGGAGATTGAAATCTGATCACAATTCAGCCTTATTTCTTGTTTTTAACCTTAATCGAGAAATTGTACTGAACGCCATGCCAACTCTTTTACTGTGAGATAACAAGCTGTGTGTGTAAAGGGCATTCCAAAGCAATTATTTATAACTCTTGTGAAAGAAAATTGTATTTTTGGTTTCTTCACAATCAAACCATGGAACATTTTACATTTGAGTAATTTAGCAGACACTCTTATCCAGAGAGACAAGCTAGATGCAATCAGGTCAGTGTGGGACAAGTGGGTGGACCGCCTTCCCCTGTTTTACAACCCTGGGCCCAACGTTACTTTTGATGAGCAGCTTATGCCATTTAGGGGCCGCTAACCCTTCAGGCAGTACATACCATCTAAACCCACAAAATATAGAATCAAGATGTGGGATGCCTGTGATGCTGCTTCATCATATGCGTGGAACTTGCAAGTGTATACAGGGAAACCAGATGGAGGAGCCCCTGAGAAGAACCAAGGGATGCGGGTCATCCTGGACGTGACACAGGAAGTCCGTGACTATAACATCACATGCGATAACTTTTTTACTTCGCACAAGCTGGGACAGAAGCTCCTCAAGAGGAAGCTGGCGATGGTAGGAACAGTACGAAAAAAACAAGCCAGAGCTCCCACCTCAGCTGATGAATACACGGAACAGGCCTATCAATTGCTCAAGTTTGTGTTCACGGCCGACACGTCGTCGTGTCCTACGCGCCAAAGGAAGGCAAAAATGAGGTACTTATGGGTACGCTGCATAGGGATGGGAGAATCTGTGGCGAGGAACATCAAGGCCACCAAAGGAGAGATGGACAATTTAGACAAGCTGGTGACTGGCTACAGCTGCAAAAGAAGAACCCTACGCTGGCCACTAGTGATATATTCCTCAACATCTTGGACATCTCGGCGTACAACGTGTTTGTCATCTGAACACAAATTGGAACAGAGGGAAGCTCCAGAGGAGACGGGCTAGGCATTGGTATGACCTCAAATCCAGAGGAGGCAACATATCCCAAGGACCCCGGCTTCTGCAGCCATCGTGAGGAGGATGCTGGTGCCCCATCTGCACGACTCACAGAACCAACAACTCCAATACCATAAGTAAGTGTGAGTGATGTGTGTCTGACTCTCCTACCTTGGCCTGCTGTAACTATACAGTGGGGCAAAAAAGTATTTAGTCAGCCACCAATTGTGCAAGTTCTCCCACTTAAAAAGATGAGAGAGTCCTGTAATTTTCATCATGGGTACACTTCAAATAGGACAGACAAAATTAGGAATTTTTTTTTATGAATTTATTTGCAAATTATGGTGGAAAATAAAACATTAGGTCACCTACAAACAAGCAAGATTTCTGGCTCTCACAGACCTGTAACTTCTTCTTTAAGAGGCTCCTCTGTCCTCCACTCGTTACCTGTATTAATGGCACCTGTTTGAACTTGTTATCAGTATAAAAGACACCTGTCCACAACCTTAAACAGTCACACTCCAAACTCCACTATGACCAAGACCAAAGAGCTGTCAAAGGACACCAGAAACAAAATTGTAGACCTGCACCAGGCTGGGAAGACTGAATCTGCAATAGGTAAGCAGCTTGGTTTGAAGAAATCAACTGTGGGAGCAATTATTAGCAAATGGAAGACATACAAGACCACTGATAATCTCCCTCGGTCTGTGGCTCCACGCAAGATCTCACCCCGTGGGGTCAGAATTATCACAAGAACGGTGAGCAAAAATCCCAGAACCACACGAGGGGACCTAGTGAATGACCTGCAGAGAGCTGGGACCAAAGTAACAAAGCCTACCATCAGTAACACACTACGCCGCCAGGGACTCAAATCCTGCAGTGCCAGACGTGTCCCCCTGCTTAAGCCAGTACATGTCCAGGCCTGTCTGAAGTTTGCTAGAGAGCATTTGGATGATCCAGAAGAAGATTGGGAGAATGTCATATGGTCAGATGAAACTTTTTGGTAACAACTCAACTCGTCGTGTTTGGAGGACAAAGAATGCTGAGTTGCATCCAAAGAACACCATACCTACTGTGAAGCATGGGGGTGGAAAAATCATGCTTCGGGGCTGTTTTTCTGCAAAGGGACCAGGACGACTGATCCGTGTAAAGGAAAGAATGAATGGGGCCATGTATCGTGAGATTTTGAGTGAAAACCTCCTTCCATCAGCAAGGGCATTGAAGATGAAACGTGGCTGGGTCTTTCAGCACGACAATGATCCCAAACACACTGCCCGGGCAACGAAGGAGTGGCTTCGTAAGAAGCATTTCAAGGTCCTGGAGTGGCCTAGCCAGTCTCTAGATCTCAACCCCATAGAAAATCTTTGGAGGGAGTTGAAAGTCCGTGTTGCCCAGCAACAGCCCCAAAACATCACTGCTCTAGAGGAGATCTCCATGGAGGAATGGGCCAAAATACCAGCAACAGTGTGTGAAAACCTTGTGAAGACTTACAGAAAACATTTGACCTCTGTCATTGCCAACAAAGGGTATATAACAAAGTATTGAGATAAACTTTTGTTATTGACCAAATACATATTTTCCACCATCATTTGCAAATAAATTCTTACAAATCCTACAATGTGATTTTCTGGATTTTTTTTTCTCATTTTGTCTGTCATAGTTGAAGTGTACCTATGATGAAAATTACAGGCCTCTCTCATCTTTTTAAGTGGGAGAACTTGCACAATTGGTGGCTGACTAAATACTTTTTTGCCCCACTGTATATGTGAGTGAAATGTTAGTAAAATTCCTTTACTAAGTGTTTTCATCATTCTAGATTTCAGCCAGTAGCAACAAGAAGTGCTGCAATGTGTGTGGACCCGAGAAGGACAGAATGAAACCGTACACAGTTAAATAAAGGTTCAATAAAAATAAAAACACTGTCACGACGTTGGCCTGGGGTGAGGTTTATGACAGTCATAAATACCTCGTTCCCCCTTTTTCCTCTCTCTACCCTATTGATGTTACATTTGCAAACCCCTTGGTTAACAGACATTCTGGGAACATCAGAAGGTGGGGGGAAATTAACTATATTCTGGTAATCCGACCAATTGAACATATGCGGTGGTACTTAATGAATATGATGTCAGTTCGGTTGTCATCTGAGACATTCTCATCAATGATAAGATGACAAACTCTACAGTGGAATGTCTACACATCAGAGTTATCGGATTCACATGGAATTGTTGTTCAATTAAATGTTTGAATATGAAATTATTCATGATGGGATGAAATGTGATTTTAGCTTCTAAAATGTGAGATTTGGGTTTTCATAAGGTAGGGCTCTGCTCAATCAGTGGCCCGCCCCTGTGAAGGGACATGGGCTATACAACCTTTCAAACACGCCCTCCTCTCCCTTCCTATATAAAGCCTTGACGATAATATAACCTCCTGTTCCGAGGATGTGAGGACGACGGTCCGATGTCAGAATGGTTCAGATAATAACTACAGAACGAAGCCAACATCAGCATGAGCTTTGGTTGAACTCTTATTCACTACAGAAGTGATTCCTCCTAGCCGTTGAGTTAGCAACAGCAGCTGCAAATGCAGGTTAGGAAGGAACAGACAGGGTATCCCGTCTCCCATCACAGCGACATTACTACAACGTATCCAATTTACCAGCAGAGACATTCTTCATAGGACTCGGTTGGGCAATATGGCCTTCCATCTACCACCAACCTACTGAAGCGCAGCTCAGAGTAAATATTTATTGCATTTTCCTTTTCCAAATGGGCGGTAATTTAGAATGCATAAGATACTGTATTTACGATAGCACAGCTATCATAGCTATATCCTCCCTTTGTTCCACAGTCTTCCCGCTCTTTCACTCAAACCCAACCCCTTTTCTTTTGTGTAACAAGCTGTCATATCTGTTCCTCCCACTAGGGACATTTTCCTTTATGATGTAATTTGTAATCAAGTTATGATTAATTATGTGTATGTGTAATTCTGTGTGATTAGTTAGGTATTTAGTAAATAAATAATGAAGCGCAATTTTGTATTGCTGATTCAACTTGTTAGTCAGGGTTCGTGAAGATAACCAAGTATTTACAACTTTCAGATGAGACTGAATTAAGGTGACGATTAATATTGACTGCTATTGATGTAAAATATGACTAAGAGTTTATTCGGAAGATAACAGCTCTATAAATATTATTTTGTGGTGCCCCGACTCTCTAGTTAATTACATTTACATGATTAGCTCAATCAGGTAATATTAAGTATGGAGAAATGATTTTATAGAATAGCATGTCATATCACTTAATCCGGCATAGCCAAAGACACGACAACACACATGTATCAAGTGCAAGAAATACATTTGCAATACACACACAGTAAAACTGTCCCTCATGTGGTGTGTAGACCGGACTTAATTTGTGTTCAATAGGGCTCATTCTGTAAAATACTGTATGTAACATTTGTCCTTCCAATTTGTTCAGTTCAAAGCAATAAACATTAAGTGATAAAAACCTTGTTTCATTCATATTTGTTCAAGATAAACATGATTTGTTCCACTCCATGTCTTGACTATAATTGATTTGTAAACAAAAATCACATTTTATTTAAAAAAGAAGAGCTTTTATTGATAAATGTCATCTAGCAGAGGTAAATGGCAAATATTAACCATGTATGCTGTCTATATTGCATGTGATTAATATAAGTTAATATCTATGTTAAGTTGTTTTTACATCAATTGTTATGGCTGTATTGTTTTAAAAACCCAATAACGTTGTGGGTCCATCAGACCCGCGGACATTGGGTGAATAACAACAACATGACCACATGAACACCACACAAGGGTTAATTAGATACACAAAACACTATTACACCCAGCAATTGTAAAGTTATTTAGGGATCTCATTCTTCGAGCCTTCTGAGTTAAACAGAGACAATAAGAACAAACAAATGAAGACAATACACAAGTCTCTGAGGGTGTCATTTCACCAACAGCATCCCGACAACTCAAAGAAAAACATTTCACAGCAACATTAACTACACATTCCAATTGTTTTTCAACTGTTATTGGCATCGGATGACACAGCAATAAATGCTCCAACACAGTGACGAGCAGTATTTATTCCACGTATTGAAATGTGGAGGTATCATTATCATGCCTGTAACTGAATGTAGCAGGCTGAGACATTATTCTCTAAACATCCTCAAGGATAAAAACAATGTGTCAAGAGAACTTGTATTCACTTAGTGTTAATAAACATGTCTGTCATTCACAGTTGGTTAATTACGCAAAACATGAACAAAAAACATTTTGTTTTCTAAAATGAAAATTAAACAACTTCTTGCTTCTTGACTGGAGCTTCTTGCCTGGAGTAGCCTACAGCTTGTCACCTCATAAAAAACAGCACTCTCTACCCAACCAATTAGACTAAACACAAAGAAATTAAGTGAACAAGCAAACTGAAGTCCAGAAAACATTAGTGTGCTTTCCTGGGCTCCTTAAACTAAGTATATATATATAAAAAAAAGGAAAAGTCCAGCGTTTTGACACCGAGTTCAGTTCAAACATCACACTGTGCATCCAGTGTCTCTGTAGTGTCAAAATGCTTCTTTGAACTGCTGTTTCATAGCCAAGGCTTTTAGACTACAGTGTTCCAGACCCTTGACTTCTCTCCCTACCATTAACATCCCATTGTACATGTCAAGGCCTGGCCCAGCCAGACCCAGTACTCAGTGAACAAAGGACCTGACACCAAGTAGAAACGGCCCACATTATGCTATGGTCTTATAAGCAGGAAAGTGGAACAGCTAGCTACGATGTGCAGTATACTATATCATTGACTGCATTAAAGTAATGCACTGTAAGCAAATCTTCAGCTACAGTATAGTGGGTCAAGGAGGCCTAATGAGGGATGAACTGAGCATGATGAACTGAGCTGGCCACTGAGGTCTGATGGGGTCTGCTGCTAGTCCATGATCAGCAGTTATACCGAGGTTATTAGTGTTTCCTGAGTCTCCACAGAGATATGGGCTTGGAGAGCTTTTAAGAGACCCCTATAGCTCATAGTTCTCTATGGATATGATCATTTCATTGCAACCATAGTACTGAGGTAGTCTGGGTAACAGTCTGGTGAGCTATTATTCCATTCCTTGTAATGCTAAACATCTTTGGTATGACAGAGTGGAGTGGTATGTTAGCTTAACAGACTGGTACCCAGGCTAGTACTGTAGTATGTAAGCCAGGGTTTCCTCAACTCGGTCCTCAGGACCCCAAGGGGTGCATGTTTTGGTTTTTGCCCTAACACTATACAGCTGATTCAAATAATCAACTAATCATTAAGCTTTGATGGACTGAGTTCAGGAAACACTGATTTTA
>NC_048581.1:71805801-71943301 GCF_013265735.2 Oncorhynchus mykiss
AAAACCCTCCAACCCAAAAAGGCATGTGGTGTTGATGGTATCCTTAATGAAATGATCAAATATACAGACAACAAATTCCAATTGGCTATACTAAAACTCTTTAACATCATCCTTAGCTCTGGCATCTTCCCCAATATGTGGAACCAAGGACTGATCACCTAAAATCCACAAAAGTGGAGACAATTTGACCCCAATAACTACCGTGGGATATGCGTCAACAGTAACCTTGGGAAAATCCTCTGCATTATCATTAACAGCAGACTCGTACATTTCCTCAATAAAAACAATGTACTGAGCAAATGTCAAATTGGCTTTTTACCAAATTACCGTACAACAGACCGTGTATTCACCCTGCACACCCTAATTGACAACCAAACAAACCAAAACAAAGGCAAAGTCTTCTCATGCTTTGTTGATTTCAAAAAAAGCCTTCGACTCAATTTGGCATGAGGGTCTGCTATACAAATTGATGGAAAGTGGTGTTGGGGGTAAAACATTCGACATTATAAAATCCATGTACACAACAACAAGTATGTGGTTAAAATTGGCAAAAAAACACACACATTTCTTCCCACAGGGCCGTGGGGTGAGACAGGGATGCAGCTTAAGCCCCACCCTCTTCAACATATATATCAACGAATTGGCGCAGGCACTAGAAAAGTCTGCAGCACCCAGCCTCACCCTACTAGAATCCGAAGTCAAATGTCTACTGTTTGCTGATGATCTGGTGCTTCTGTCACCAACCAAGGAGGGCCTACAGCAGCACCTAGATCTTCTGCACAGATTCTGTCAGACCTGGGTCCTGACAGCAAATCTCAGTAAGACCAAAATAATGGTGTTCCAAAAAATGAGAGAGAGAGAGCGCAGACAGAGAGAGAGCGCAGCCAGAGAGAGAGCGCAGACAGAGAGATAGCGCAGACAGAGAGAGGGCAGACAGAGAGAGAGCGCAGACAGAGAGAGAGAGCAGACAGAGAGAGAGCGCAGACAGAGAGAGAGCGCAGACAGAGAGAGAGCGCAGACAGAGAGAGAGCGCAGACAGAGAGAGAGCGCAGACAAAGAGAGAGAGAGCAGACAGAGAGAGAGCAGACAAAGAGAGAGCGCAGACAGAGAGAGAGAGTAGACAGAGAGAGAGCAGAAAGAGAGAGAGCACAGGGAGAGAAGGGGGAGATACCCTCCTGTAGATTTTAACTCCAACCCTGTTCCTGGAGAGATACCCTCCTGTAAGTTTTAACTCCAACCCTGTTCCTGGAGAGATACCCTCCTGTAGGTTTTAACTCCAACCCTGTTCCTGGAGAGATACCCTCCTGTAGGTTTTAACTCCAACCCTGTTCCTGGAGAGATACCCTCCTGTAGGTTTTAACTCCAACCCTGTTCCTGGAGAGATACCCTCCTGTAGGTTTTAACTCCAACCCTGTTCCTGGAGAGATACCCTCCTGTAGGTTTTAACTCCAACCCTGTTCCTGGAGAGATACCCTCCTGTAGGTTTTAACTCCAACCCTGTTCCTGGAGAGATACCCTCCTGTAGGTTTTTAACTCCAACCCTGTTCCTGGAGAGATACCCTCCTGTAGGTTTTAACTCCAACCCTGTTCCTGGAGAGATACCCTCCTGTAGGTTTTAACTCCAACCCTGTTCCTGGAGAGATACCCTCCTGTAGGTTTTAACTCCAACCCTGTTCCTGGAGAGATACCCTCCTGTAGGTTTTAACTCCAACCCTGTTCCTGGAGAGATACCCTCCTGTAGGTTTTTAACTCCAACCCCAGTTGTAACTAACCTGATTTAGCTTTTCAAACAGCTAATTATTTAAATAACAACAACAACTTGGTAGGTGCTTATATTTGTCCTATTTCACAAATGTACAAGTGTGTATTATATGCATGTATAAATTGGAAATCTGTTTTTTTTGCATATCCCAACTTTCCCCAGGTACACCCTCATGTGGGGTCATGGCCAGGGTCAGCCATTATCAACGGCAACCCTGGAGCAATTAGGGTTACATGGATTGCTCAAGGGCAGAGACAGATTTTTTACCTTGTCAATTCGGGGATTAGGACTAGCAACCTTTCTTTATTGACCCAACACTAACATCTAGGCTAGGCTACCTGCCACACTGTAACCATTAGAATCAGGTGCGTGGATCAGGGTTGTAGAGCGACTGAGATATACTATGTGTAACCATTAGAATCAGGTGCGTGGATCAGGGTTGTAGAGCGACTGAGATATACTATGTGTAACCATTAGAATCAGGTGCGTGGATCACGGTTGTAGAGCGACTGAGATATACTATGTGTAACCATTAGAATCAGGTGCGTGGATCACGGTTGTAGAGCGACTGAGATATACTATGTGTAACCATTAGAATCAGGTGCGTGGATCACGGTTGTAGAGCGACTGAGATATACTATGTGTAACCATTAGAATCAGGTGCGTGGATCAGGGTTGTAGAGCGACTGAGATATACTATGTGTAACCATTAGAATCAGGTGCGTGGATCACGGTTGTAGAGCGACTGAGATATACTATGTGTAACCATTAGAATCAGGTGTGTGGATCAGGGTTGTAGAGCGACTGAGATATACTATGTGTAACCATTAGAATCAGGTGCGTGAATCACGGTTGTAGAGCGACTGAGATATACTATGTGTAACCATTAGAATCAGGTGCGTGGATCAGGGTTGTAGAGCGACTGAGATATACTATGTGTAACCATTAGAATCAGGTGCGTGGATCAGGGTTGTAGAGCGACTGAGATATACTATGTGTAACCATTAGAATCAGGTGTGTGGATCAGGGTTGTAGAGCGACTGAGATATACTATGTGTAACCATTAGAATCAGGTGCGTGGATCAGGGTTGTAGAGCGACTGAGATATACTATGTGTAACCATTAGAATCAGGTGCGTGGATCACGGTTGTAGAGCGACTGAGATATACTATGTGTAACCATTAGAATCAGGTGCGTGAATCACGGTTGTAGAGCGACTGAGATATACTATGTGTAACCATTAGAATCAGGTGCGTGGATCACGGTTGTAGAGCGACTGAGATATACTATGTGTAACCATCAGAATCAGGTGTGTGGATCAGGGTTGTAGAGCGACTGAGATATACTATGTGTAACCATTAGAATCAGGTGTGTGGATCAGGGTTGTAGAGCGACTGAAATATACTATGTGTAACCATTAGAATCAGGTGCGTGGATCAGGGTTGTAGAGCGACTGAGATATACTATGTGTAACCATTAGAATCAGGTGTGTGGATCAGGGTTGTAGAGCGACTGAGATATACTATGTGTAACCATTAGAATCAGGTGCGTGGATCAGGGTTGTAGAGCGACTGAGATATACTATGTGTAACCATTAGAATCAGGTGCGTGGATCACGGTTGTAGAGTGACTGAGATATACTATGTGTAACCATTAGAATCAGGTGTGTGGATCACGGTTGTAGAGCGACTGAGATATACTATGTGTAACCATTAGAATCAGGTGTGTGGATCACGGTTGTAGAGCGACTGAGATATACTATGTGTAACCATTAGAATCAGGTGCGTGGATCACGGTTGTAGAGTGACTGAGATATACTATGTGTAACCATTAGAATCAGGTGTGTGGATCACGGTTGTAGAGCGACTGAGATATACTATGTGTAACCATTAGAATCAGGTGTGTGGATCAGGGTTGTAGAGCGACTGAGATATACTATGTGTAACCATTAGAATCAGGTGCGTGGATCAGGGTTGTAGAGCGACTGAGATATACTCTGTGTAACCATTAGAATCAGGTGTGTGGATCGGGGTTGTAGAGCGACTGAGATATACTATGTGTAACCATTTAAATCAGGTGTGTGGATCAGGGTTGTAGAGCGACTGAGATATACTATGTGTAACCATATGAACTGTTAGCGGCTATGAGGAACCTAGCAGCTGAAATAAGGCTGTCAAAATGATACACCAATGAGGGTCAGAGAACACAAGAAAATATTCACTTATGCAGAAATGCATCAGCTTCCCTAGAGACATACTGTAGTAGGCTGTAGTAAGTGTATAATACTTTTCAATTCCACAGTAACAAAATAATACCAATTTTTCACTGTAAAATGTATGTCAAACGATGAGAGATGGCACCAACGGCATAAACCGTCATTCTGTTACCAAACTTTGCCTCTGCATTGTTCTTTAATTAAACATGTTTTAGTAAAATGTTCATTGATATTTGTTTGGCATACCTTTTAAAGAGAAAAATCTGAGTCTCAGCATCACTCTGTTACCGTGGAATCGCCTTACTCCTGAACTAGTGAAAATGTGTATACAGCTAGTTCTGTCACTGTTAGGCATCTCACCCTACACCAAAACTTGAGGAAACTGTTGGTTGTCAAGTACGAGGCTTTTGAGTTGATGTATTTAATACGGCAAAATAAACACTCCACTCCTGATTAACATTTCATGGAAAAGTTAGAATGAGTGAACATCTTCAATCCCAAAGCAAATAAAAAAATGAAAAATTCAGTTGTAAGCATGAATGTTGAGTCTATCATGACACGTATGCTTTCAAGTACCTGATTCAGTATAATGGACACATTTCAAACATTTAACAAAATATGTGCATCCTTAGCATTGCAAGCTATTGATTCTCACTCAATAGCCTCTCTCTGCCCCAAGTTGTTTACAGTCTAGGCCTAAATGGAACTGAGTTGTAGGAAATCTTAGTACTTAAAAGTTTGGAAATTATGAAAAGAAAAATGCAAAATAGGATTTTCATCATGCAGGAATCTAATAATTAACATTCTCTCCACAGATCTGACGAGTCTCCAAATCCCTGTATGAAATGCAAATGTCAGTACACAGAGTAATATCAATCCTCTCTCTTTTTTTCCCCCCATAAGGGAGGGCCTGTGTCTCTGTCTCGTCTCTATCCTGCTGGAGGAGGGACAGGTACTGCCTTTACTCTGGGGTTTCGGCTTTGAATTGAAGACAGAATAAAGAGAAAACGACTCCCTATGCAAGAATAATTGGGAAGTGTAATGCAGTCTTTAAAAGCTGTCTCTTTTTCCCCCGCAAATCCATCTCTATTATGACCTGGTTTGACATCATAATGGATTAATTTGATCACACTGCCTCAGAGGAGTGAGAAACACTTCTACCACTGTTTTCTCTCCTGTTATTCTATTCTATTTTTACGACACCTTGATGAATTCATGCAGGGCCCAACATTATAAATACACTGTGGATATCTGAATGGGACAATACATCAGCTGGAGTGCTTTGCTTACACCTCTTTAAAATTCATCTCTGGTATGTGTGTGTGACTGGAGCCCTCAGAACCAAAAGGCAGAACTAGGCTAGGGTCTGATTTAGCCTATAGCTACAAAGGAAATAGTCAACTATTGAAGCTGCTACATGAAACTGAAGTGAAGCAAAGTCATGTTATTCAAGTGACTTGTGTATTGCAATGAGTATCATGCCAGATTTATGCATATTTATGAAGAAATGCCACATCATGTCTATATGCCGTTTGTTCTCAATGTCCTTCATCTTTGACGTATTAAAGACATGTGTGGTAAACTGGCCTCTTCAACAATGGATAGGAGGAACCGTCTTTACCACTGTTCTATGACATCTGCAGACAACTATACTGTCAAATAGACTGGGAGAAAAACAATAAAGTCAAGTCAAGGCAAACAGGGAATTAGTGCTGTGATGAGTGTCAACACAACCAGCACTGCGGCATAGTTACAAGCCTCCAACTGTTTGCTGCAGAACTATTGGTAATCTGATCATTTAGGATTCCACAGTCATAAAGAGGTGCCAGTGCCACATCTTTCCCTCTGAGGTTCCGGCCATTAATTCCACCAGGGATGTACAGTAATGGGTTTGCGTTCTGCATTGGGAGAAGACTGACGGCAGTCATTAAAAGGCTTGTTTCATTGTGGCTGCGGAGCCGCAATTCATCACAACAGTCAATAATACCATGGCATTATATTTAGGAGATAATCTCTAAAACCACATCACTGAGAGAAACATGGCTGTTGGTGCCAAACCAGCTAATGAATGTTGTGTCTTTGTTACAAAGGTGGACTTGTGTCTAACCAACTAGATAAAGCCTTCAAACCTCTTAAGGATGGGACCCTTTTTTTCAATTTTCGCCAAAAATGACATACCCAAACATAACTGCCTGTAGCTCAGGACCTGAAGCAAGGATATGCATATTATTGATACCATTTGAAAGGTGTGTGAAATTAATGTAGGATATTATAATACATTAGATCGGGTAAAAAAGATAAAGAAAAATAACTTTTTTTTTTTCGTATTATCTTTGAAATGCAAGAGAAATCCCATAATATAATATTGCAGTTTAGGCGCAATTTAGATTTTGGACACTAGATGGCAGCAGTGTGTGCGCAAAATTATAGATCGATCCAGTGAAGCATTGCACATACTGTGCCATATTGGTCAATTGATACATTTTCAAATACTTAACTATAGAGAAAATACCAAATGTATATGGTAATACAAAATGTAAGTTTCACACATCTTGACGGCCGGGATAGGGGGGTGTGGAGCCAGAGGCAGCAAGGGTTCAAACTGTAGAACCCAGTTCCTACATTTTAATATAAACATTTATTTTATTTTTAAAAAATGATGCTACATTTTATCTCTGGGACCCTCAGGATGACAAGAGCAAGATTACTGAAGTACATTATTTATCTTCAGAGGTGAATGTATCAAACCAGTTGCCTTGATAAAAGTTTTGTTGTTGTGCACTCTCTTCAAACAATAGCATGGTATTTTTTCACTGTAATAGCTACTATAAATTGGACGGTACAGTTAGATTAACAATAAGTTAAGCTTTCTGCCAATATAATACATGTCTATGTCCTGGAAAGTTTGCTGTTACTTAAAACTTCAATCCGGTCACATTGGCGTACGTCATGATCAACCGTCCCGGTATAGGGACACTGATCCCGTAGAGGTAAGGAGCTTTGACAGGACTCATGGTTAAACAACCACACACACAAAGGAAGTAGCAACAGAGATGTACAGAATCGCTTGGGTAAAGTGTTGAGCAGCTGACAAACTGGGAATTCAACAGGTTCTTGGAACAGTGTGTTGGCTCTCTGAGAGCAACTGACAATTTGGTATGGAACTAGCTACGGTAGCATTGTGAATAAGCTTTGTTTTCGGTCTTTAGGCGGTATACCTCCTCTCCCCAGCACTGTTATATAAAGTGTGGTCCTCTTTTGGTAGTTTGAAGCGTGAAGTGTGGTCCTATCTTAGAGCAGTTTGAAGGATAAAATGTGCTCCTACCTTGGGGTCGGCAGTGAGCAGTTTGAAGGCCTCGTAAACCTGTTTCTCCTTCACTCCTCCTCCCAGGTCTAGGAAGTTGGCCGGTTTCCCTCCATGGAGGTCGATGATGTCACACGTGGCCATAGCCAAACCAGCCCCATTCACTGTAATGGCAGGTCAAAGGTGAAATTAAACCACAAAGAAAGGTGTTACTGGTCTCAGAAAACAGAGAAGGGCCTTTAAAGTCCAGAGCATCCCTTCAAAATAGTTGCTGTGCTCATCGCAAAGTTAGATGACAATCGACGACACCGGAACTCTTATAATAGTTTTTTCCCCCATACTCCAATGAAGTTAGATTTCCCACATTAACAATCAAAATGATGTTGAGAATTCAAACATAAACCCTTGAGAGAAAACTGTGACATTGAAAAGTAGTTGGGATTTAATTACAATAAACATTACCTAATACAATCATTAAAACAAAAACATAAGAGTGCACAGTGAAATAAATGAGTAAATGATCTAATGAAGAAGGAATAACAAATCATCTTTAGAGAATTTAAAGCTTTAAGAGGTCAACTGTTAAAACTCGTCTAATGAGGATATTTAACACTTCAAGAAGTTGAGAAGCGGAGGGAAACGTGATTACGGCAACACTCTTGACTTCAGAAAGCAAGTGTTGATTAAAAGAAGTTCTGTCGCACTAGTGTTGGCCCGTATTATCAGGCAGCTTAATGAGAGCATCCCTATCCCGCTGGGTTGCTTGGTGCTGTGTTGCCAGGGAGCCAAGTGATTCAGCCGCTTCCTGCTGAAGCCAACACGCCTCTCTATAAATGTCTTACCTCATTTGGGTTATCAGCGCTAAGCCTGCATCCTGGCAAGCGCCCCTACAGAAGTCTCAATAAAAGGAAACTGGTTTTAACAGCTGTCACTTTAGTGGGTTACAGAGCTTTTAAGGAGCCCATCAGCTCTGAGCTGTTGTCCTGTAGGAAAGACTGGGCACGGGAAAGAGTCACTAACCGTGATCTTACTGCCACAGCGTTTATGAGGCTGCAGGGCAACCAGGAGATACTCCCTAGCAGCCCAGAATTACACTATAAAGATTTGATTTATGACAGGGGAGACCTATAATGAGAATGCTAACAATCCAGCTCACTGGAGACTTTTTATTATTATGGCTAATTAGAAAGAATTGGTTACAGCGTCCTCCTTCTGGACTCGTTAGAAAGCTGGTTGTTAATTTGGACTGGAGAGGAGCCCAGTCAGCCCAGTCAAAAAAAAACTCCATTCCAGTTGGTGTGGGTTAGCCATGGCTAAATGCATAGAACATGCATGTGTGTGGACAGTGGAGAGCCATAAACCAGAACTCACCAAAGCAGGCAATGTTTCCATCCAAGCCAATGTACTTGAGGTCCCATTTGGCTGCCTCTGTCTCTGTGGGATCGCTCTCTGACATGTCGTCCAGGGCAAAGACGGCTTTTTGACGGAACTCTGCATTATCGTCAAAGCTGATCTTGGCATCAAAGCACACCACTGAAAGAAGGGAGCGAGAAAGAGGAGAGAAAGAGAGTAACATAAATAGGAAGACAAATAGATGAGGATATGAAATGGAAATGTAATTAACATTTCTTACAAACTCAATAAAAAATATTAAATAAAATGTGTCAAGTGACCTCATCCTATTATACTTAATTACTTCAGTATTCGTAATGGTGAAGCTCATGTTTATGTATTGGACAGTGCCTCTAAGGGAGAATATATTATTTTTACACTTCACAAGGTGCAGTTCAAAGAAACTGTAAGCTAAATGTTAACTGCAAGCAAAGTATTTACTTCAGATTTTCATTAAGGGTTGATTATCAGTGGAGCTACTTCAGGTTTCTTAGCATTGCAGGGCTGAAATCCTGAGGTGTGCTCCTTGTGGATTTGTACTTTGTAAGGCCCACTATATACCATAACCATTTACACAAGGGTGATTGGAGCCTTCATCTATCAACACTCTATAAAAGCCCGGAGGACAAATGACAGTAGTGGGACACGGGATCCCCATGGAACCAACGGTAAATTCACTATGTAATGGCTCATCTCTGAAATACTACCTTGGCTGAAGCTCCCAAGAGTAATAAAGGTGATGTGACACACACACACACACACAGCCCACACAAACAGACAGCCAAAATAAATGGGAAACAAACTTCAACAGCAACTAAGTGGAGTCTCCTGGATCTGCAGTATTTGACCAACTTCATTACAACACTGCTCATTTTGACATTATTTTCTGTCTAGTCTTAGTCATTATAGTCATTTGAATAATGATTTAGTCTAGTTGTCAAAATGGCACAAACAGTGGGCCCTTTTAGTCACATCACATTTGTATTGCTTCATTAACCTATAGTAAACAATCACTGACTTCCATGTGCACAAGCATACATAGCCTACCAACATATTTTTCTGCATAGCATCCTATTCTCTTCCCAAAAGCAGAAAAATGACAAACATGCATAACAATAATATTATATAAGAATTATCTGGCCTAATTCAGCCTACATAGAAGATGCACATGACATACAAAACAAACAGACACACACAAATGCAGCGAGACAGAGACCAAGAGAGAAAGACACATTTGTTCTACATAGCATGTTTCTATCTGAACATTCCAAAACATTGTGTCCTTTTGAAACATCTCGCTCATTGTTCTACCTGTGGCTACGCCTTGTTCTATCTGTGGATACACCACTGAACACAAATATAAATTCAACATGTAAAGTGTTGGTCCCATGTTTCATGAGCTGAAATAAAAGATGCCAGAAATATTCCATAAGCACAAAAAGTTTCTCTCAAATGGTGTACACACATTTGTCTACATCCCTGTTAGTAAGTATTTCACCTTTACCAAGATAAGTCCACCTGACAGGTGTGGAATATTAAGAAGCTGATTAAATAACATGATCATTACACAAGTGCATCTTGTGCTGGGGACCGTTTTTTTGTTTCACAACACAATGCCATAGATGTCTCACGTTTTGAGGGAGCATGCAATTGGAATGCTGACTGCAGGAATATCCACCAGAGCTGTTGCCACATAATTTAATGTTATTTCTCTACCAAAAGCCACCTCCAACATTTTAAAGATGGTGGCAGTGTTTCCAACCAGCCTCCCAACCGCAGACCACATGTAACCACGGTAGCCCAGGACCTCCACATCAGGCTTCTTCACCTGCAGGTTCGTCTGAGACCAGCCACCCGGACAGCTGATGAAACTGTGGGTTTTCACAACCAAAGAATTTCTGAACAAACTGTTCGACGTCCTCGCCAGGGTCTTGACGTGACTGCAGTTCGACGGCATAACAGACTTCAGTGGGCAAATGCTTACCTTCAATGGCCACTGGCACGCTGGAGAAGTGTGCTCAGATAGTGTGTATGGTGTCATGTGGTCGAGCGGTTTGCTGATGTCAATTGTGAACAGAGTACCCCATGGTGGTGGTGGGGTTATGATATAGGCAAGCATAAGCTGCAGCCAACAAACACAATTGTATTTTATTGACAGGAATCTGAATGCACAGAGATCCCGTGACGATATCCTGAGGCCCATTGTCGTGCTATTCATCTGCCACCATCACCTCACGTTTCAGCAAGATAATGCACTGCTCCATGTCGCAAGGATCTGTACACAATACCTGGAAGCTGAACATGTCCCAGTTCTTCCATGGCCTGAATACTCACCAGACATGTCACCCATTAAGCATGTTTGGAATGCTCTGGATTGAGATGTACAACAGACTTTTCCAGTTCCTGCCAATATCCAGAAACTTTGCACAGCTACTGAAGTGGTGTGGGACAACATTCTGTAGGCCACAATCAACTCTATGAGAAGATGTGTCGTGCTGCATGAGGCAAATGGTGGTCATACCAGATACTGACTGGTTTTCTGATCCATGCCCCTACCTTTTATTTAAGGTATCTGTTATCTGTTTAAGGTATCTATTATTTAAGGTATCTGACCAACAGATGAATATCTGTATTCACAGGCATGTGAAATCCATAGATTAGGGCCTAATGTATGTACTTCAAGTGACTGATTTCCTTAAATGAACTGTAACTCAGTAAGATCATAGAAAATGTTACATGTTGCGTATTTATTTTTGCTCAGTGTAAAATCTGTTACGAACAGAATGGACAACGTTTTGTAGACTTTACCCTTTGCCAAAGTTTTACAAAATTGCATTATTGCATACACGCACTTCACAGAATAGGATTCAAAGATTCTCGCGGACAGATGAAACGGCAAGAATCTGTCCAGGCTCATGTAAAAAGATGTGATTCCCAGCAGCAGTAATTCCTGGTTTTGGGTTTTCGTCTTGGGCGAAGGGTTTGGCCAAGAGTTTCCGTTTGCCAGGAAGGAGATTTCTCTTCCTTCCTTTGCATGAAGGTATTCACAATTGTTAATGTAATTCCCCCAGAAGTAAAACAGGAAATTACACATTTTCACAATATTATTTTACTTCTGGGTACCCAAGATTAGGCATTCCCTAACGGAAATATGCAAATACATGCCAGAACGCGCCAATAGGATCTCGCTAGCTCGTGCTTGGCTCTGCCCACCCCCTTGCTTGTTCTCTACCATTGGAAATAACTGGCTGTGGTTAATCTTGGCTTAGTTGTAAAAAATATTTGGTGCAGCCTAAACAAATGACTAACAGGAAGGTCCGCAAGTAGCCTAGTTTTAGAATGGCCCACGATGCACGTTAGAAAGACAAACAATGTAGTGCCGGTATTATGGGACATGTCTTTTGAACGGTAGCCTAAGGGCTAGAATTAAAACGTTTTCTCTGAAGAAAAGAGGGAGTCTAGAATGCAGAACCTGTATATGAAATGCAGTGGGAAAAGTAGGAGAGTTGAGCAAGACTACAAATTTAAAGACAGCCTACTTTTCTATAGCCTACTCAAGGGTGAGAAAAACCTAGCTAGACTGTTGTCTTACTATTCAACCCAATTCTGCTACTGTTTTTAATTTCGAAAAAGCAACTTATGTTTCTTAACCAGACAAAGGGTAGCTAACTAGATGGCTGGTGGTGACTGGTTAGCTAAGGTGAAGCGAGAGAGTCGCATGCGATATGTATAATCAGAGGCAGAGCCGTGGCGGAACCTGTCTGCCCACACTCATTTCTTGCTCCCTTGCAGCCCACCACCTGATGTAGGCTGTGTTTGCCGGGTGTGACTTGTCCTTCCCACTTAACGAAACTGCGCTGACTTACTAGTCAATTTTTTCTGTCACAGAGTTAATTTTGGCTCGTTTTAGTCAACTTTAGTTTAGTGTCTATTTAGTAAGTTATAGTCTCATCAATTGTCCCTGAAAAATAGGTGTTTGACAAATATTTTAGTCACAATTTTTGTTCACGAAATTAACACTGTAGCACATTTTCAGAGATGAACAGTAATTTAGTTTTACCGTCCCTCTGGTGATGAGCGTTGAGTTACACTGAAATGAAAGTAAAAAAAATAGACCAAAATGGAAAAGACATGCAGTAACTTTCTGCCTACAGTGATGTTCTTCCCTACTGTGGTTTGTTGTTCAAACTCGACTGAAAAACAGACATCCATGGTACTTGATTCCCTTCCCTCGTTGAATATGTACAAAATGAAGAACAAGTTGATCTACTTTCAATGTGAGTCTACAGAAACACTGCTTCTGCCTTGCTAGTACAGCTTGGTTGTACACAACAAATTAATAGACCTCTCATCAATATTCATAAGCAATTATTATACTAAGCTACAATATGTTATTTTCTTGTCACTCTCTGATGAACCAGACCTATAACAATAACTTTTTTTCATAACAATGCATCAAAAGTTGTGGAGAAGCAGACTTGTGTCATCTATCAGTTTATCTGTGAGTTTAACTCAAGAGGCAATTAGTTCTGGATTTAATTCAGGATAGTGTTATGCTACAATATACAGTATACCTAAAATCCCATAATACACTCCCATGGTGAGAGAGCAAATGAGAGAGAAAAAGAGAGGGAGAGAGAACAAACACAGACAGACCCAGATAAAAAGAACTTCTGATTTGTAGACACCAAAAAGAGGAAGAAAAAAAGAGTCGTACCTTGTCCTTCGGGAGTCTCTCCGAGAGGATTGACTTCAACTTGAGTGGCGTCGACTTTCAGGAACAGATCATAGAGCCTCATAATCTGATCTGCAGCCTGTTAGTTCCACAGAGGACAGTAATTACCCAACAATATGCCTCTGAACAGCAGACCCACCAAGGCCACTCAGTACCACGCACACACTTAATAAAACATGGCAAATCACCTTTTAAACACACGTAAAAAGGTGATTTTGTCATGTTTTACTGAGTGAGTGTGTGGTACGCAGTTGAAGTCAGAAGTTTACATACACTTAGGTTGGAGTCATTAAAACTTGTTTTTCATACACTCCACAACTTGTTTGTGAACAAACTATAGTTTTGGCAAGTCGGTTAGGACAACTACTTTGTGCATGACAAGTAATTTTTCCAACAATTGTTTACTGACAGATTATTTCACTTATAATTCACTGTATTACAATTCCAGTGGGTCAGAAGTTTACATACACTAAGTTGACTGTGCCTTTAAACAGCTTAGAACATTCCAGAAAATGATGTCATGGCTTTAGAAGCTTCTGATAAGATAATTCAAATCAAATCAAAGTTTGTGTCAAAGGCGGCGAATACAACAGGTGTAGTAGACCTTACAGTGAAATGCTTACTTACAGGCTCTAACCAATAGTGCAAAAAAGGTATTAGGTGAACAATAGGTAGGGTAAAGAAATAAAACAACAGTAAAAAGACTGGCTATATACAGTTGCGAGGCTATATACAGTAGCGAGGCTATATACAGTTGCGAGGCTATATACAGTAGCGAGGCTACATACAGACACCGGTTAGTCAGGCTGATTGAGGCAGTATGTACATGTAGATATGGTTAAAGTGACTATGCATATATGATGACCAGAGAGTAGCAGCAGCGTAAAAAGAGGGGTTGAGGGGGGGGGGGGGGGGGGGGGGGGCGCACAATGCAAATAGTCCAGACCCATGCCAAATCTTTTTAGTTTCCTGGGGGGGAATAGGCTTTGTCGTGCCTTCTTCACAACTGTCTTGGTGTGTTTGGACCATTCTAGTTTGTTGTTGATGTGGACACCAAGGAACTTGAAGCTGACAACCTGCTCCACTACAGCCCCGTCAATGAGAATGGGGGCGTGCTCGGTCCTCCTTTTCCTGTAGTCCACAATCATCTTCTTAGTCTTGGTTACATTGAGGGATAGGTTGTTAGTCTGGCACCACTCGGCCAGGTCTCTGACCTCCCTATAGGCTGTTTTGTCATTGTCTGTGATCAGGCCTACCACTGTTGTGTCGTCTGCAAACTTAATGATGGTGTTGGAGTCGTGTCTGGCAATGCAGTCGTGGGTGAACAGGCAGTACAGGAGGGGGCTGAGCACGCACCCCTGGGGATTTCCAGTGTTGAGGATCAGAGTGGCAGATGTGTTGCTACCTACCCTCACCACCTAGGGGTGGCCTGTCAGGAAGTCCAGGATCCAGTTGTAGAGGGAGGTGTTTAGTGCCAGGATCAGCTTAGTGATGAGCTTTGAGGGTACTACGGTGTTGAACGCTGATCTGTAGTTAATGAAAAGCATTCTCACATAAGTGTTCCTTTTGTCCAGGTGGGAAAGGGCAGTGTGGAGTGCAAGAGATTGTTTCATCTGTGGATCTGTTGCGGTATGCAAATTGGAGTGGGTCTAGGGTTTCTGGGATAATGGTGTTGATGTAAGCCATTACCAACCTTTCAAAGCACTTCATGGCTACGGGCGTGAGTGCTACAGGTCTGTCGTAATTTAGGCAGGTTGCCTTTGTGTTCTTGGGCACAGGGACTATGGTGGTCTGCTTGAAACATGTTGGTATTACAGACTCAATCAGGGACATGTTGAAAATGTCAGTGAAGACACTTACCAGTTGGTCAGCACATGCCCGGAGCACACGTCCTGGTAATCCATCTGGCCTCGCAGCCTTGCGTATGTTGACTTGTTTAAAGGTCTTACTCACGTTGGCTGCGTGATCACACAGTCATCCGGAACAGCTGATGCTCTCATGCATGCCACAGTGTTGCTTGCCTCGAAGCGAGCATAGAAGTGAGTTAGCTCGTCTGGTAGGCTTGTGTCACTGGGCAGCTCATGGCTGTGCTCCCTTTGTAGTCTGTAATAGTTTGCAAGCTCTGCCATATAAGACGAGCGTCGGAGCCGGTGTAGTATGAATCAATCTTAGCCCTGTATTGGGGGTAGAAACATCATGCTTTGGGGCTGTTCTTCTGCAAAGGGACCAGGACGACTGATCCGTGTAAAGGAAAGAATGAATGGGGCCATGTATCGTGAGATTTTGAGTGAAAACCTCCTTCCATCAGCAAGGGCATTGAAGATGAAACATGGCTGGGTCTTACAGCATGACAATGATCCCAAACACACCGCCTGAGCAATGAAGGAGTGGCTTCGTAAGAAGCAGGTCCTGGAGTGGCCTAGCCAGTCTCCAGATCTCAATCCCATAGAAAATCTTTGGAGGGAGTTGAAAGTCCGTGTTGCCCAGCAACAGCCCCAAAACATCACTGCTCTAGAGGAGATCTCCATGGAGGAATGGGCAAAAATACCAGCAACCGTGTGTGAAAACCTTGTGAAGACTTACAGAAAATGTTTGACCTCTGTCATTGCCAACAAAGGGTATATAACAAAGTATTGAGATAAACTTTTGTTATTGACCAAATACTTATTTTCCACCATAATTTGCAAATAAATTCATAAAAAATCCTACAATGTGATTTTCTGGATTTTTTTTTCTCATTTTGTCTGTCATAGTTGAAGTGTACCTATGATTACAGGCCTCTCTCATCTTTTTAAGTGGGAGAACTTGCACAATTGGTGGCTGACTAAATACTTTTTTGCCCCACTATATACACATATCATATCATGCATGCTATATAATTGAATGCATGACTAAGCCTAATTAAAAGAGTAATTAAACTACTATAATACAGCCTTTGTGTACATATTAATGCATTAGCTCTGAATGAGAGTTACAATGTGTCTATTGTGCCACTTTATCCTAAAATGAGCAGTATTACTATTAGAGTGGCTGTCATTGGAAGGAATCCTCTTTTCAAAGAATCAGGGTTTGAACTGATGTCTCTGTCTGTCCCTGGAACCGAGCTGCTCTTTTGATGATGAAAACAGCCTGACAGAAAACATTGTAAGCACTGCTCTCTGCCACACACTCACAGACAGACACACACAATCACACACTTTGTCACCAAGACTCTTCAAAGCAGCCAAGATATTTAACCATACATTTAATTCCACACCCAGAATTACTGTAATTAGCAGTGAATCGAAAAGACTGTGGCAACTAATGTGCTTTAAAAGACAAAGTTGGAAGTATGTAGCGAATTGTTTTAATTTCTGGATTGAATTCAGGATAGTGTTATGCTACAAACTCAATGTCAAGACAGGCTCGTATTACACAGGGTGTACCTCTCAGACAATTGTGTATGTTCATTTCGTGTATACCTTTTCTGCATTTTAACATTCTGAAAGAATCCGATTCTTTAAGTTGATGTGCTCATAGATAGGAATAGAAATTAGCAATATGATGCTACAAGACAATTGGGTCTAAAAGGAACTGGAGAAGAACTTTTAATATTACATGTGAATTTTGGGGTTTGTCTTTTTGTGTGTCTCTCGGACCCGGTTTACAATGACCAGAATTGGCTTCATCAGCAACGTCTGTTCATGATTTTGGGAGGTCTCCCCCCAATATTGGTAAAAAAGCACAAGCATTTCGCTGCACCTATTATACAGTGCATTGCGAAAGTATTCGGCCCCCTTGAACTTTGCGACCTTTTGCCACATTTCAGGCTTCAAACATAAAGATATAAAACTGTATTTTTTTGTGAAGAATCAACAACAAGTGGGACACAATCATGAAGTGGAACAACATTTATTGGATATTTCAAACTTTTTTAACAAATCAAAAACTGAAAAATTGGGCGTGCAAAATTATTCAGCCCCTTTACTTTCAGTGCAGCAAACTCTCTCCAGAAGTTCAGTGACGATCTCTGAATGATCCAATGTTGACCTAAATGACTAATGATGATAAATACAATCCACCTGTGTGTAATCAAGTCTCCGTATAAATGCACCTGCACTGTGATAGTCTCAGAGGTCCGTTAAAAGCGCAGAGAGCATCATGAAGAACAAGGAACACACCAGGCAGGTCCGAGATACTGTTGTGAAGAAGTTTAAAGCCGGATTTGGATACAAAAAGATTTCCCAAGCTTTAAACATCCCAAGGAGCATTGTGCAAGCGATAATATTGAAATGGAAGGAGTATCAGACCACTGCAAATCTACCAAGACCTGGCCGTCCCTCTAAACTTTCAGCTCATACAAGGAGAAGACTGATCAGAGATGCAGCCAAGAGGCCCATGATCACTCTGGATGAACTGCAGAGATCTACAGCTGAGGTGGGAGACTCTGTCCATAGGACAACAATCAGTCGTATATTGCACAAATCTGGCCTTTATGGAAGAGTGGCAAGAAGAAAGCCATTTCTTAAAGATGTCCATAAAAAGTGTTGTTTAAAGTTTGCCACAAGCCACCTGGGAGACACACCAAACATGTGGAAGAAGGTGCTCTGGTCAGATGAAACCAAAATTGAACTTTTTGGCAACAATGCAAAACGTTATGTTTGGCGTAAAAGCAACACAGCTCATCACCCTGAACACATCATCCCCACTGTCAAACATGGTGGTGGCAGCATCATGGTTTGGGCCTGCTTTTCTTCAGCAGGGACAGGGAAGATGGTTAAAATTGATGGGAAGATGGATGGAGCCAAATACAGGACCATTCTGGAAGAAAACCTGATGGAGTCTGCAAAAGACCTGAGACTGGGACAGAGATTTGTCTTCCAACAAGACAATGATCCAAAACATAAAGCAAAATCTACAATGGAATGGTTCAAAAATAAACATATCCAGGTGTTAGAATGGCCAAGTCAAAGTCCAGACCTGAATCCAATCGAGAATCTGTGGAAAGAACTGAAAACTGCTGTTCACAAATGCTCTCCATCCAACCTCACTGAGCTCGAGCTGTTTTGCAAGGAGGAATGGGAAAAAATGTCAGTCTCTCGATGTGCAAAACTGATAGAGACATACCCCAAGCGACTTACAGCTGTAATCGCAGCAATGGGTGGCGCTACAAAGTATTAACTTAAGGGGGCTGAATAATTTTGCACGCCCAATTTTTCAGTTTCTGATTTGTTAAAAAAGTTTGAAATATCCAATAAATGTCGTTCCACTTCATGATTGTGTCCCACTTGTTGTTGATTCTTCACAAAAAAATACAGTTTTATATCTTTATGTTTGAAGCCTGAAATGTGGCAAAAGGTCGCAAAGTTCAAGGGGGCCGAATACTTTCGCAAGGCACTGTACCTGCTGTTAACTGTGTACGTGACGAATGCAATTTGATCTTATAAAGCTTTGTCTGTTGTTCTAGGACGTTATGGGGATCTATGAACCTTGTAATTCAGCAAGAGCCCAGTAGACAGGCAGTATCCTATCTGGTTTTATCAGCTCTGAGTTCAGTATTGTGGGTCTATGGTGTGTGTACGCGACTCTGCTTCTCTGCACTGCGGCTCAGAGAGCTTTGTCGGGCCTATTACCTGTCTTTTCAGAGGTCCTTTGAAACCCAAATTAGCTGCCATGCGGAGCGCCTGGTCATCTCGCACGCCCTCGAAAATATCTATAACTTCCTGTGGTACGCGAGAGCAGAATAGAAAGAGAAAGCAGAGAGAATGGAGACTCAAACACTGGATGGTCATTTGACAAAGTGGATGTTCATATTAAATCACAATATGCAATTAAGTGGTGGAAACCTGCCAGTAGTGAGGAAAGGAGAACCGGGCCTGAAACAATAGCTTCATAATTATCAGGCACTTGTAGAGATGAGATTCTAACATAGAGAAGGGATCTCTCCATCAAGGGATTCATTGTGCCAATCAGAGAAAGAGAGAAAGAGAGAGAGAAAGAGAGAGAAAGAGAGAGAAAGAGAGAAAGAGAGAGAGAAAGAGAGAAAGAGAGAGAAAGAGAGAAAGAGAGAGAAAGAGAGAGAATGAGAGAGAAAGAGAGAAAGAAAGAGAGAGAGAGAGAGAAAGAGAGAGAGAGAAAGAGAGAGAAAAAAAAGAGAGAGAGAGAGAAAAAAAAAGAGAGAGAGAGAGAAAAAAAGAGAGAGAAAGAGAGAGAGAAAGAGAGAGAGAAAAAAAGAGAGAGAGAGAGAGAGAGAGAGAGAGAGAGAGCGAACACATGGTGTGACAGAAGAACAGGGATACCAGGGATGTACAGTAGTTTATGCAAAGAGATGTTAAGCTATTGGATCACAAGTACAGTGAATGGTGAGAGGTTTCTTGTCAACATCTTTAGTAATTTGTAACATATGCTGTTGCAGAGCTCACAGTACTGTACCTTAAAGATGAGTTCTGGGGATTTGTCGGCAACCTCCTCTATGTCCATCCCACCCTGAGGACTGCCCACCATGACGGGGCCGTTGCAGGCCCGGTCCATCAGGATGGCAAAGTAGGTCTCTCTGGTGATGTCCAGGGCTTCAGCCACCATCACCTGGTCAGTATGGAGAGAATCAGTCTACTACCTTCACATCACAGACTGGCCTCAGATACAGCAGATCATATTATTACAACCCATGGGTCTAAATCTAGGCTATACTGGGAATGAAGCACACTGCTGGGAGATGGAGACAAGAGAGAGATTGATGGCAAGACAGAGGGATAGAGATGAGTTGTTTGTTTGTTATCAGCTCCCTGGGCCTAACTTGACAGAGTTTATTTGGACAGCGTGAGGACGATTCTTCTCCATGTCCCATGAAAACAGGCAATAACACAGTTATCTCTATCTGCTTAAAGTCTTGATCTATTTTACACACTACTACCACCCTCTCCTGGTCTTTCTCTCAATCGAACTGGCTCTCTGTGCCCCTCTCTCCATCTACTATGCTCTCCTCCTCCTCTTCTATCACTTCCTGCCCCTCTCCCCACCCCTGGTCTGTCCTGCCAATAGAGATAACGCTCTGTGTCTGGAGAGGATGGCTGCAGTATAGTGAAGTGAAGGGGACGTGTTACAATGGCAGGCTGACAGCTCACTCCTGGTTTTCATTCAGGGAAACAGAGCTTGACAATATAATTACAGCCTGTTAAAGGGGGCTATGTTAAGAGGCCTGGGTTCTGTTCAATCGCTGCAGCTCTCTGGCTACTTTATTACTTTGATCCCAGGCCTAATCTAAACTGAGATGGGCTTTGAGAGGGGCCTGCGACTATAGCCACTAACAGCAGGTAGCATCATATCTTCCTTGTCTTTGAATGTCTGCACGTTTCGGGAAATTAATCTAGTGTGTACTGGTTTTTGTGTGTGATACATGACACATGGCTGCATATAGGTCCCCTTGGGGTCATTTATCATGATACATTTCTTCAATGAATAAATGTTATATTCCTATATGCTTAGTTTACAAAATAAAACTATCAGAAATGGTGTCGTCATTCATCTAACAGATGACATGCTATGGATAGATAGTGCAGCTAATGTTTCCATATGAAATGACATCTCACAACAATGCTTTCACAGTTTGTGTTTATATTTCTGTCTTTCCCCTCAGCCCTGGTGTTGTGGTAGTGAACTGCCTTCCCCGCCAGCTCTTTCTATAAAAATGTAGTAGTTTGATACTTCTCCTAAACTTTGCAGCAGGGGCAGGAGCAGAGCGAGGTGTGTGCCTGGCTGGCAGGAATGAAAACAAGCGTTAATGGGGAGCTCTAGGCCATAATTCACTAAAGAGGCAGAGCGAGCGAGCGAGAGAGAGAGAGAGAGAGAGCGAGAGCGAGAGAGAGAGAGAGAGAGAGAGAGAGAGAGAGAGAGAGAGAGAGAGAGAGAGAGAGAGACAGAGAGAGAGAGAGAGAGAGAGGAAAAACACAAGCTACAGGCCGAGAAGGGTTCATTACCTGGAAGTGTGTTTTTGGGTGGGCTGCAGTGTGAGTGAGGAAAAAAATGTTCCTGCTTGTTAGCGACACTTGGAAATGGTTGTTTACGTGACTAACACTTTGGTCTCAGAGAGGCCCTGACTCGCATGTATTATTTATCGCAGTGAACCATAACACCAAATAGCACAAACACAACAAACGACACTGGCTTCAAATGGCATGTCTCCACCAGGGACCTATCCCCAGAACTAGAGGAACAAAAAAACAATATAAACTAATGTATTATTACCCCGATGCTTGTGCACTCATTCATTTCATGGAACTGCATTACTGAATTGAAATGACCCTGAAATGAGAAAAACAGAAAAGTTATTTGACCCCCAGCTATGACTTACCGTTTTTACTTCCACTCCTTCCTTTGGCGTCTGCTTGGTGGTCAGGCTATAGCCTAGCATCTTACTGGCCAGCTCACCCACCACAGAGGGGCTAGAGAAGAGACAGGAGTGTCTCAATTACAACTACTTCATTAATAGTGCTTTGATTACAGATAAAAACCTGGAGGACAAACATCTTCCAAAAATAGAGGACATCACCATAGCAGATAACAGAGTAATTATTTTCAGCTCCTGAGACACGTTTTCATTTCAACAAAGACATGGTTCAGCACATTTGCAGTGTGATTGTAATGTGTTCTGACAAAGCACTGCTCTTGAAAAAGTATATCCTGGTTTCGGCTGCTCTTTAAAGGAAGTGCGAGTCTCATTCCTGTACTGCTTCTTGCTCTGGTTTCTATAAAATACAAATGAAGCCTGAGGTAGTGTTTTGCTTTGATAGATGTTAGGAGAGTGAACTGTGTGCACAAGCCACTGTCTGGAGAGGCTTAACTTCAGATGGTTCACTTAGAAAGGTTTCTGGTTATCCCAAATACTGAAAGGGTGACAATGATACATATGTCGTAGCCATACGTCATAAATCACAGTTCAGGCCTTATCACGCTGCTATCTTGGCTACATCATTTTTTTGCAGAGGAAACATTAATCTAGTAGCTGGCCAATGAAGATGTTGGTTGATGTGATATAAGATAGACAAACAGTAGATTATTGTTAGGGAAATCTGGCCAATATAGGCCTATAACAATGTGCTAGAAGAACACAATTCGATTGAGCTCCACTGAATCAGAGCTGTATATCACAATTCCAATAACCTGATTCAGTGAGTTGCGCACAGTGCAATTTCCCAATGATAAATTCACTATTTCAAAGTTTAATTGGGAGCAGTTTTCCCTAAAGTAGCAAATTTAGCTTTTTATTGCAGGGTCCTGTGTAGGTAGCTGGAACAGAGAGAAAGCAACACTGTCTAGGAGGGAGAACTGAAGCAGTAGTTAGAGAAATAGAACAGAACCATTCTCTGAAGGGGCCATTACTCAAATCACACCTCAGTGAGTGCGGGTGGCGGATGGCAGGGGTACTCACTCTTTAGTTAAGTGCACTCCACCTTTAAGGCCACTGCTGAACACACCCTTCCCTCGTCCCCCAGCCAGTATCTGGGCCTTCAGGACTATCTCCTTGGCGTCTGAAAGAGAGAGGGATTAGAAAAAAGAGAGAAGGGCTCTGTCAGCAGGATAGAGATAGACAGCCAGGTGAGAGAGGAGAAGAGCATGAGACCTCTCCAATGGTACATCATCACAGAGCCCATTACACTTCCCCTGCCTCTGAGTAAAATGTTATCTCACCCATCACCCTGGTCTCCATTAGCTCCTGTCCTGTCTAGAGGAGAGGGGGGGATATAGGGAAAGAGGGGGCTAGGAGGAGAGGTACGTGATGGGATGAGGGGAAGGGTACTCCAGCTCACGTATGATATTCTCCCATAGCCCTGCTAATTACAGACTAAAGCCAACTTCCCAAATACAGGGTAGAGAGGGTACCCTATTGAAAGTTGAAAGAAGGCAAATACTCCCATACAAGGTACATACATACAAACAGATTACAAAGACATAAGCTAGACACACAAACATGTATCAATCTAAACAATGTGTTAATTTGCGTCATTTGACTCTCTTTGGAGTTTCGACTGACCATTGCAATTTTATGGCATTTTAACGATGCTAACACCATATAGGCCTACCCTACTTGCCCTCTCTGTCACCTCCAAGTCCTCCTTTGTACACCAGGAGAGAGCACCTCTGGTAGAGCACTGAGCTGTCTATTCAGCTACCCACTGAACAGGCTCCCTCTATTCAAATGGTGCAACTTGATGTAATATGGTCTTGAGCGATCATTATCCTGGCAGGGAGTTCCACCATTGGCTAACAGTGGGGCAACCAGAACATGTAAAGAAAGGCACGTCGACCTTGGGCCAGGAACGTAGCTCTCTTACTCTCAGTAAAGCTCCTCAAGCGGAGTGGCTCAGGCTGTTCCAGTAGGAACAAGACCCCGACAAAATAGGCTCTGACAAGATGGCAGGGATTAAACCAACACTGAATTAGTGAGCTCTGTTCTGCCCTGGGATGAGGAGAGAAAGACCGAGAGAATAAAGGTGAGCACATGTAGGGGCTGTGAGTAGTCATACATTAATAAATATGTCAATTAAAAGAACTGCAAGAGCGCAAAATTAAAATTGAGTTCAAAGCAAGATGAAATGGAGTGTCCTGCGGGCATGTGCAGCAGAGGGACGGAACAGAGACAATTAGGAAACTACTTTTGTTAAAAGAAAAGGGGGAGCCAATGAGGAAGGTGTTATTCCTTAGCCCTGACAAGAGGTGTGCTGCAAGGTGTAGAACGGACCGAGACCGGGTCGTCTCTGGAAGGAGGAGAGGAGTGAGAGATGAGGACGATTAAGGTGCAGTATGGGAAGCAATGGCTAGAGAAGGAAATGGATGGAAAAAGGAGAAAAGAATGATGAAGGAAATATGTAGCCTATATAGCCAGACATATGATTGGTTATTGAGAGGTATGCTGTTTCACACCGTGACCAGAATATATAAAAGGTGCAATGATAACACACCACAGCCCAAATAATTAGCCATATACAATTGATCACACAGGAAAAGAGTATCTAGATACACCTAAGAGGTGTTTAGTGGATAATATGAATCAGGAGAGATAAGGAGAGATAAGCCTCTTAACGAATGAACCGTTCTCATCAAATCACTCACTTGGAAAATTGGCCTTGATGACACATACAAAACACACCCGACCTTTACAGTGGCTTGTTAAGAATGCAAAACACCTCTCAGCCTGTTCTTTATTTCCAGTTTTTCCCCCGATAGTGTTATCATTGTAGATTCTCTGAAGCTGCCACCACCCAGGATTTTTTTTTAACTGTCAAAATGCATCGTGAAGTAATGATGCCCTCAAAGATCCCAGTGAACGGGCCACTATGTGAGCACAGAGCAGACCTTACCAATAACATGTGTAAACCCTGGATGGCTGACAGGGTGTGCTGTATTGCAGCCACTGCGCTGACATCTTGGTACTCCTCCTCAATTACAAAAAAAGACTTAGGAAACTATAAAAATACATTTATCAATGTCCACATTCATTATATTATTACAGACACTATAATGCATACTTTAAATTGTATTGTGAGTTAAATATAAAAACTAAAACAGTATTTTGTTTTAGAGTAGTAATATGACTGTGCCCACGACAACAACAAAATACATGTAATTTTGTCCTTGAAAACATTAAAATACTGTAGAATTCCATTCATTCCTATGGAGGACTGTTCCAACTGGGGAGTGCCAACACAGCTGACTGGGGGCTTCAAAGCCTCTCAATGGTCAATACATAGCATCATCAATCCAGAGTTTATATACACACACAACACACACACACACACACACACACACACACACACACACACACACACACACACACACACACACACACACACACACACACACACACACACACACACACACACACACACGTCATTGGATATTATCCATTCATGCTCCAGACATGAAACAGCACCTAACACAGGCAGTGTTACACTTGTGTGAAGATGACGCCACTGAAGAGCATTGATGGATTTGTGCGAGTCTCTCAATAACTCACACACTCATATAGATGTTTTATTCAATGTGTCTAGTAAACTGCTTTTTAAAGGTAAATCTTTAGGGATATTTAGGGTATTTCTATATCAATGGCAGCCATTGAAGGAAACAGCTATCTATTTAAAAAAAAAGTGTTTTATTCTGTTACGGACAGTTATCTTAGGTCCAAATACAAAACAATGAAACTGTGCCTCCATGCCCCTTGTTGATAGTATTGACAGGTAGGCGCATTAGGCTACATTTTGGGAGATGAATGTGATTTCGTTCTAACAGCATGTAGCACAAAAACAACTAAAGAACTCTGGGAGCCAGAGGTAGCACTTTGATGAATGAATACAGAGGGGTGATGACATCAGATACAGAGAGTGGTTTGGCCAGGACACCACACAACATTTAAAATGCAAAAACATGCACAACCGTGAAACTGATAATATGAATAAAATTATTCATTCTCAGAAGTTATGCATATTAGCAGTAAAATAGAAAGTAGAATAGAAAAGGTGAATAGAAAATCCCCTTAATGAAAGTGGAAGGGACAGGGTGGCAGCATTCCATAACAAGCCATCTATTTCCAGTGGGACCATATAAAGTCATGGCAAATCTGAAAAGGGATATTTTCTTCTCCATGTAGTTTTTTTAGGGACAGACACAGAAAATGAGATTAACATGTAACTACATCTTCAATCGCATCAGCTGTAATCTGAGTTACAAGACCGTCCTCGGGCTAACTCATTTCCCAGTAATGAACGCAAATGAACTCCCAGCCTATTTACTGATGACAGCAGTCGGCATCGAGGCTGTTACTTCTGCCTCGACAACATCTCCCCTCTCTTTGTATTTCAAACGTTCTGTCCTCCTCCTCTCTCGGCGGTCCGGAAGGATGTAGCCCAAGGGTTAGAGACGGCAGAGTTAGCGTTGTCTGATATTTAATTAAGCCATAAAAGGCTGTGCACTTGGGGACTGTATAAAGGGACAGACGCAGGCTGCAAGCCAATCTGGAGAGAACGAGATGCACTCACTGTCTGTCTGCAGGCCACGGTGAGAGGATAGGGGAAGTCAGACTAGAGCCTATACCAAAGAAATGTTATAAGTTTGAAATGAAATAATAATATGGGTGATTGTTAATGGGACAATTGATGGCTACAACCATCAAACTACTGGTTGCTTTAACCATCAAACTACTGGTTGCTTTAACCATCAAACTACTGGTTGCTTTAACCATCAAACTACTGGTTGCTTTAACCATCAAACTACTGGTTGCTTTAACCATCAAACTACTGGTTGCTTTAACCATCAAACTACTGGTTGCTTTAACCATCAAACTACTGGTCGCTTTAACCATCAAACTACTGGTTGCTTTAACCATCAAACTACTGGTTGCTTTAACCATCAAACTACTGGTTGCTTTAAAGGACAGTAAAAAAAAAGTGCACTTTCTTAAAACCTGTTAAGTCTACCCCCTCCTTTTTCGAACATTCTGTTCAAAATTGCGCAACATTTCAGCGTCCTGCTACTCATGCCAGGAATATAGTATATGCATATGATTAGTATGTGTGGATAGAAAACACTCTGAAGTTTCTAAAACTGGTTAAATCACGGCTGTGACTATAACAGAGCGTGTGTTTCATCGAAAAGCGCAAGAAAAACTGGTCACCGAAAACTGAAAAAAATATCCATGCGCCACTTGCATGTATTGTTTAAGGGGCACCAAATTAAATAGGGCAGAGATTGCAATTCCTACAGCTTCCACACGATGTAGCCAAAAACGTAATTTTCATTGACAAAAATCCTTTGTGTCATGACAAATAGATCCTTCATTCCGTCCAGCATACAGCAATCGATTTTGGGAGAGAGAAAAGGGGACATTGTTTTCTTGAGTAGCTGCTATTGAATACAGATCGCCCAGTGATCAATTTGATCGCTTATTAACGTTTACAAATACCTAAAGTTGGGTTACAAAAGTAGGTTGAAGTGTTTTGTCAAAGAATATAGGCAACTTATATAATTTTTAAAAATGACGTTGCGTGTTGGAAGAGAGCTTTTTTCCTGAACCAGACAGGCTATACAAATGGATATTTTGGGCATACATGGACGGATTTAATCGGGAAAAAGACCCAATTGTGATGTTTATGGAACATATAGGAGTGCCAACAAAGAATATCATCAAAGGTAATGAATGTTTTATATTTTATTTCTGCGGTTTGTGTAGCGCCGGCTACGCTAATTATTTTGTTTACGTCCCCTTCAGGTATATTGGGGTGTTGCATGCTATCAGATAATAGCTTCTCATGCTTTTGCCGAAAAGCATTTTAAAAATCTGACTTGTTGGCTAGATTCACAACGAGTGTAGCTTTAATTCAATACCCTGCATGTGTGTTTTAATGAACGTTTGAGTTTTAACGAGTACATTTAGCATTTAGCGTAGTGCATTTGCATTTCCAGGTGCCTAGGTGAGACGTCTGCGTCTCAAGTAGGATCAACAGGCTAAACATCTTGTTCTATTTGTCATTATCACATCGATTTAAAATGTAGTGCGATATGGACTTTTCCACATCTCCTACCTCCAGGTCAGACTGAGCAGCCCAGCTCCAGGTCAACCCAGCACCCAGCTCCAGGTCAACCCAGCACCAAGCTCCAGGTCAACCCAGCACCCAGCTCCAGGTCAACCCAGCACCCAGCTCCAGGTCAACCCAGCACCCAGCTCCAGGTCAGACTGAGCAGCCCAGCTCCAGGTCAACCCAGCACCCAGCTCCAGGTCAGACTGAGCAGCCCAGCACCCAGCTCCAGGTCAGACTGAGCAGCCCAGCTCCAGGTCAGACTGAGAAGCCCAGCTCCCAGCTCCAGGTCAGACTGAGCAGCCCAGCACCAGGTCAGACTGAGCAGCCCAGCTCCCAGCTCCAGGTCAGACTGAGCAGCCCAGCACCAGGTCAGACTGAGCAGCCCAGCACCCAGCTCCAGGTCAGACTGAGCAGCCCAGCACCCAGCTCCAGGTCAGACTGAGCAGCCCAGCTCCAGGTCAGACTGAGAAGCCCAGCACCCAGCTCCAGGTCAGACTGAGCAGCCCAGCTCCAGGTCAGACTGAGAAGCCCAGCTCCCAGCTCCAGGTCAGACTGAGAAGCCCAGCACCAGGTCAGACTGAGCAGCCCAGCACCAGGTCAGACTGAGCAGCCCAGCACCCAGCTCCAGGTCACACTGAGCAGCCCAGCACCAGGTCAGACTGAGCAGCCCAGCACCCAGCTCCAGGTCAGACTGAGCAGCCAAGCACCCAGCTCCAGGTCAGACTGAGCAGCCCAGCACAAAGCTCCAGGTCAGACTGAGCAGCCCAGCACCAGGTCAGACTGAGCAGCCCAGCACCCAGCTCCAGGTCAGACTGAGCAGCCCAGCACCAGGTCAGACTGAGCAGCCCAGCACCCAGCCCCAGGTCAGACTGAGAAGCCCAGCACCCAGCTCCAGGTCAGACTGAGCAGCCCAGCACCCAGCTCCAGGTCAGACTGAGCAGCCCAGCACCCAGCTCCAGGTCAGACTGAGAAGCCCAGCACCCAGCTCCAGGTCAGACTGAGCAGCCCAGCTCCAGGTCAGACTGAGCAGCCCAGCACCCAGCTCCAGGTCAGACTGAGCAGCCCAGCTCCAGGTCAGACTGAGAAGCCTAGCACCCAGCTCCAGGTCAGACTGAGCAGCCCAGCTCCCAGCTCCAAGTCAGACTGAGAAGCCCAGCTCCCAGCTCCAGGTCAGACTGAGAAGCCCAGCACCAGGTCAGACTGAGCAGCCCAGCACCAGGTCAGACTGAGCAGCCCAGCACCCAGCTCCAGGTCAGACTGAGCAGCCCAGCACCAGGTCAGACTGAGCAGCCCAGCACCCAGCTCCAGGTCAGACTGAGCAGCCCAGCACCCAGCTCCAGGTCAGACTGAGCAGCCCAGCACCCAGCTCCAGGTCAGACTGAGCAGCCCAGCACCAGGTCAGACTGAGCAGCCCAGCACCCAGCTCCAGGTCAGACTGAGCAGCCCAGCACCAGGTCAGACTGAGCAGCCCAGCACCCAGCTCCAGGTCAGACTGAGCAGCCCAGCACCCAGCTCCAGGTCAGACTGAGCAGCCCAGCACCCAGCTCCAGGACAACCCCTCCCCCCTGTTACTCACCCTATGGACAACCCCTCCCCCCTGCTACTCCCCCTATGGACAACCCCTCCCCCCTGCTACTCACGCTATGGACAACCCCTCCCCCCTGCTACTCCCCCTATGGACAACCCCTCCCCCCTGCTACTCCCCCTATGGACAACCCCTCCCCCCTGCTACTCCCCCTATGGACAACCCCTCCCCCTGCTACTCCCCCTATGGACAACCCCTCCCCCCTGCTACTCCCACTATGGACAACCCCTCCCCCCTGCTACTCCCACTATGGACAACCCCCTCCCCCCTGCTACTCCCCCTATGGACAAAGACTTTCACTGTACCCTGCAATCACACCTGCAAACCTGTACATGTGACTATAAACAATTCGGAACATTTGGATAGATAATTACTCGCTGTATCGAGAACACACCTAGGACTATCATTCTCCACTGCTGCAGTAATGAAGCTTAGAAGTTAATGCAGTTAACAAACTTGTAAGCCTTTATTTCCTTATGACTAGTATGGGGCTAATGGTAAGCCACCAAAAACAGAGTATGTGACCTCTTTGAGCTGTGCAATGCTGTTGCACTATCCATTCCAACTGCGCCAGGTAACGACCACTCAGAGGATGTGGCTGTATCTAATGATGCAGTCTCTGTGGAGCTCTACAGGGGTTCATCGTCAACCTAGACCTCTGCTGCCTGCAGTAGTATCATGACAGCCGACTCCTCGTTAGGCTCCACACACTGTCCGTACTAAAGATTTCCAGAGCTGGACTAAGTGGCACTCTATGACAGAGAGGCAGAGTTCAAACCCCTGGACCAGTGTGGAAACTGTTAGTCACTCTGGAGTAAGACTTTACAGACAACGGCCCAGGGGTATGGTCGTCTAAAGTTATCAGCCAATGTCTCATTAATGGCATATAGTCATTTAACCAACATTGGCATTCTACTGGAATAGCAATGAGGGAAAGGGCCGAGGTCATTATGATGAGCATATTCAAGCCTGCTTATACAAACACGACTGAGGAGATGAACTTGGAACGTAGGCAGCATTCCTCTAGGTTTCACAGGTGAGTAATAAAAGACGTGGAGCAGAGTTCCATACAGTGAGTGGTGTGTCTTCCACTGCTCTGGAGTGATTAATATCACTTTATCCCCTGGAACCCAAGGACTACAGTGAGTGGTGTGTCTTCTACTGCTCTGGAGTGATTAATATCACTTTATCCCCTGGAACCCAAGGACTACAGTGAGTGGTGTGTCTTCTACTGCTCTGGAGTGATTAATATCACTTTATCCCCTGGAACCCAAGGACTACAGTGAGTGGTGTGTCTTCTACTGCTCTGGAGTGATTAATATCACTTTATCCCCTGGAACCCAAGGACTACAGTGAGTGGTGTGTCTTCTACTGCTCTGGAGTGATTAATATCACTTTATCCCCTGGAACCCAAGGACTACAGTGAGTGGTGTGTCTTCTACTGCTCTGGAGTGATTAATATCACTTTATCCCCTGGAACCCAAGGACTACAGTGAGTGGTGTGTCTTCTACTGCTCTGGGAGTGATTAATATCACTTTATCCCCTGGAACCCAAGGACTACAGTGAGTGGTGTGTCTTCTACTGCTCTGGAGTGATTCATATCACTTTATCCCCTGGAACCCAAGGACTACAGTGAGTGGTGTGTCTTCTACTGCTCTGGAGTGATTAATACCACTTTATCCCCTGGAACCCAAGGACTACAGTGAGTGCGTCATAAGCGTCAAGCATAATGGTAATCATAATGACTTCTAACACACTATTAGCGCCATCCATACACCATTCTGAATATGTCTGAGAAATAATTCCACATATAATGAAAAGGTTAAGAAGCATAATGAGAAGGTGGAACTACCATAAGCCGCTTATAGAAATCAGCTCTTTCAAGGAAGCCTTATTTTCCAAAGCCTATTTAAAGCTGTTAAGAGAATTTCCGTGAGCATGTCGTTTTCTCCAGTTGTAAGGTCTCTGCCAGCTATGATGACAACAGACAAATCCTATACAGGAAAAGCAGATGTCTACTACATGGCTTTAAGGACACTACAAGCATCACGTACATTGCTCTGCCTAATCCATACTGCCATAAACTGTGCATATGTGCACATAATAGGTGAGCACGTCTAGGCCGTCACTGTCGGTCCTGTCCAGCCTGTGTTAATGACCTTGGCTTGAAAAAGCTCCTCCTCAGCCTCTCCCGTGTCCCCTCTTTCCCCAGGAGCGTGGCTTCTTGGTAGGAAAACTCCCCGTGCCATCCGTCTTTCTGTGTGACAGGCTGGTTCTCAGGGGGAAAAGGGCGGTGTGGCAGAGATACCTGCAACTCCACAGACCCCTACCTGATCCAAAAGTAAAGGAGGACACTGATGTTTTTGCTGGCTGTGGCACCACTGTGCTTGGTAGTTGGGAAAGAGAAAGCAGCAGAGCACACTGCTGTTTTGACTTAACATTAACAGTTAATAGCTATGTAAATGCTCAGTTACCTGAAGAACATTTGCATAATAATCCATTCAAACCCCATTCACGTAAAATCACAATGGCATGGTACTGAGGGAGGGAACACTTAAACTTGTTCAGACAGAGGAAAAAAACATTTTATGCAGACGAAGCTGTAGCTTTAATAAAATAATGTTTTCCAGGTAGAATAACTCCATTCAGTTGCTCTCCGAGTGTAAAGATTAACACCTCGCTGTAGGTGTCTTTACGCATGCATCCAAAACACCTTTATAAACAGCTATATAACACATTAGTGATAAGCTGTCGCACTACCCTTAGTAGCGCCTTACGGTCGGATGCCAAGCAGTTGCCATAAAAAGCAGTGATGCAACCAGTGATGCTCTCGATGGTGCAGCTGTAGAACGTTTTGAGGATCAGAGGATCCATGCCAAATATTTTCAGCCTCTTGAGGGAGAAGAGACATTGTGCCCGCCTCATGACTGTGTTGGTGTGCTTGGACCATAATATCACACCAAGGAACTTGAAGCTCTCAACCTTCTCCACTACAGCCCTGCCTAGGTGAATGGGGGCTGCTCAGCCCTCCGATTTATGTAGTCCACGATCAGCTCCTTTGTCTTGCTCAAGTTGAGGGAGAGGTTGCTGCTCTAGCATCACACTCCCAGGTCTCAGACCACCTCTCATCGTCGTCGGTGATCAGGCACATCACCGTTGAGTCGTCGGCAAACTTAATGATGGTGTTGGAGTTGTGTTTGGCTACGCAGTTGTGGGTGAAGAGGGAGTACAGGAGGGGACTAAGCACACACCCGAGACGCCCCTGTGTTGATGGTCAGCGTTGTGGATATTTTGTTGCCTACCCTCACCACTTGGGGGCGGACCGCCAGGAAGTCCAGGATCCAGTTACAGAGGGAGGTGTTCAGTCCCAGGGTCCTTAGCTTAGTGATAAGATTTGTGGGCACTATGGTGTTGAACACTGAGCTGTAGTCAATGAACAGCATTCTCACATATGTGTTCCTTTTGTCCAGGTGGGAAAGGGCAGTGTTGGTGCGGTATAAGAATTGGAGTGGGTGCAGGGTTTCTGGGATGATGGTGTTGATGTGAGCTATGATCAGCCTTTCAAAGCCTTTCATGGCTACAAATGAGTGCTTCGGGGCGATAGTCATTTAGGAAGGTTTACTTGGGCACAGGGACTATGGTGGTCTGCTAGAAAAATGCAGGTATTACAGACTGGGTCAGGGAGATATTAAAAATGTCAGTTTAGACACTTGCCAGCTGGTAATCAGTCTGTGAATGTTAACCTGTTTAAAGGTTTTACATCGGCTATGGAGAGCATGATAACAGTCTTCCGGAACAGCTGGTGCTCTCATGCATGGTTCAGTGCTACTTGCCTCAATGTGAGCATAGATAGCATTTAGCTTGTTTAGCAGGTTACTGGGCAGCTCATGGCTGGGTTTCCCTCTGTAATCCATGATGGTTTGTAAGCCCTGCCACAAGGATAAGTTCATTAGAGTTACCAGTCTCAGATATTGCAGCCCAAATAAATGTGTCAGAGTTCAAGTAGCAGACACACATTCAACTGTTCAGAGGAGACATGAGTCAGGCCTTCATGGTCAAATTGCTGCAAAGAAACCACTACTAAAAAGGACACCAATAAGCGGAAGACTTGCTATAACACATTACAACTTGTTCTATAATATCATAACTGTTATGACAATTTGACAGCTTATGATAAATGTTTTATATAGCTGTTGTAAAGACATTATGAATGCATGCATTAGGACACCTAGAGTAAAATGTTATCCATATAAAAAAATACTAGCAGTTCAATTCCTCAAGCAATCTACTTGCGGAATCTATTTTCTCATTTACAGAAACAGTGTTTGTGCACCACCACGTACACACTCGTCTTAGGGCAGGGAACCTGATTGAGTCTATACCAGCCAGAGTATTAGCTGCTTGCTGGCTGCCTGTGACCCAAAACTACTGCCGCCGTCTTTATCTGCCCTCTGGAGAGTAGTCTTCTAGCTGCCAACATTTATGTCCATGTCAATCAAACTCCTCCTCAATGCTGCCTGCCCTTTTTCCTCCCTCTCTCCCCAAGCATCTCAAAACAGCACAATATCTGAAGTGTTTCAGTACTGAGAATGGCTGTGATTCCATTTACCTCAGAGAAGAATCAGAAAAGCCACACCTTATCAAAATGTTCCATCATACATTACACACATTAGGTGAAAATACCAGGTATCAAACTGACTAGTATAAAAGACTGTATTAGGTCCAGCTGTGCAGGACACTGATCCCAACACTTCTGATAATCACGAGAGGACCGGTCCTGTTGAAGAAAACACTCATACAGCTCTCGTTGTTATTGAGAGTGTCAGAGCTCTTCAAAAGACTCAGGCTTGTTTTCTAGACGGAGGAGATGAAAGCGGGCTTTAAAGTGCTTGAAGTGTGTGAGGGGGTGTAGGCTGGGAGAGAGAGGCTGGCTGAGGAGGGATATGTGGACAGAGAATGGGAGTCCATCCATGTTGGCCAGCTTTACAATGCTGAGATTCCAGTCTTCTCCAAATCCCTCACTCAGCCGAGATGAGGGTTGCACTGAATCTGTCGGCTCACTAGACGCTCAAGACATCATACTGTTTGATGTTAATCAATTAACTAGGCTACTTCTAAACTTGCCGGGATTTATTTAACTATGTATGATGAGGTAGTCCTACAGCTAGTCCTACTAGAATGCAGGCCTTGTCCCAAGTCATTCCCATTCATTGGCGGGAAAAAGCATCATTTTCAAACAGAGTGCAGTGTAATAGAATGGAATGAGAATGGGCCCCACAGTATGAAGCAATTCAGACACAGGATTTTTTTTAAACGGGAACAAATGCACTAATGAGACTAATGAGGAAAAAAACATTTTATTTCTTCTTACAAATTTACTGCTGAATGGAGCATGGAATAGCCCTACTAAAACATGCAATTTAGAGGCAACATTACCAAAATAAATGGCCCCATACCTTCTGCCTGAACAAGTGTTAGGCGCGTTGGCGAGGCAACAGGGCCTAAAGCATGAGTAACGGTAATGTGCCTCCCGCAATGTCAATACAGCCCAGCTGTCACGAGTCCAAAATTACATTTTGATTTGTGTGGTCCCTGAAACGCAGCTCATATTCCTCAAAATGTATTTAGAAAACCATTGGAGAGGCATTCTGATTGTTTTACCGCAGAAACACACATCAGAGATATGATTACGGCCCTTTATGATCCATAAACTCACAGATTTCCGTACTAGCAGCGGTAGCCTTTTGTTTTGCTTTCCCTCACAGCGCTCGCTCACACATTCTATTAGTGATTCAGAGGCCTGAGCAGGTTTGCTTATTGTAGCTGGCTGCAGTTGCACTTTAATGAAAGACAATGGGTGTTACACAAATGCAGGAACATTGCACACACACACTGGGTATAAACAACATACTCTCACGTCGCACATTCGCACAACTGAATACAAAACAGTTTGGTGGCCATGTTAATGCTATGTTAACAACACAATGAAGTTGGAAACACAAGAAGAAAACAAACCCTCATCCTATCCCCAGGTCTTTCATCTCTCCACAGACAGAACAAGTGAGACCAGCTGACATACAACATCTAGGCCTACATGCCAGCGACACACTTTCAAAAGACACTCCTCCATTCCCACCAGGGAGATAAGATATCAAACAAAGGCCCTTGTGGAAATAAATAGAGGCAAAAAAGAATGGCAGTTGTTTGTTTAACACGGAATAACGGGGAGGTAGAGATGGGAAAGAATGCCAGTACACGTCACGCATGGCTGAGAAAGACAGGGGGAGGAATGAGGGGTTGACATATGGTACAAGCTCGGCAGAACGGTGGCTCAGGAGAGAAGCATATGCTACGCTCCAGCTGATCTCAGACGCCAGCGCCAGTCAGAGGTGTAAACGCTGCCCTGTTGCCAGCCAAACAGCCAGAGACATGGGAGGACCAGGAGGACACCAGGAGGACCAGGAGGACACCAGGAGCCTCTCTTATAGCACCGCACCATCAACACTGGATTCAGCAAGGCTGTCGTGGTCAAACACAGTATCAGACAGACCACCTCTTTCTCACACTGGTTCAGTAGTCAGGCACCACTTACATCATGGAATGCACTGGTTACAGTAAAACTACTCAGTGGGAGGGCTTTGTATTTCATAGCACTGTTTTACACAGAATGGTGTAATAAAATATGGATTACATAATTGTCCACTTCTACTCTTTTAAAGACAAGAGTGTATTCGATTAGTATTTAGACCCCTTCCCCTTTTCCACATTATGTTATGTCTCAAATTGATCAAATAAAACATTTTCCTAGTCAATCTACACACAATACCCCATAATGACAAAGCAAAAACCGTTTTTACATTTATTAAAAATAAAAAACAGAAATACCTTATGCAAACAAGTATTCAGGCCCTTCACTATGAGACTCGAAATTGAGAGTAGGTGCATCCTGTTTCCATTGATCATGCTTGAGATGTTTCTACAACTTGATTGGAGTCCACCTGTGGTAAATTCAATTGATTGGACATGTTTTGGAAAGGAACACACCTGTCTATATAAAGGTCCCGCAAGTTGACAGTGCTTGTCAGAGCAAAAACCAAGCCACGAGGTCGAAGGAATTATCCACAGAGCTCAGAGACAGGATTGTGTTGAGGCACAGATCGAGGCACACATTTCTGGAGCATTGAAGGTCCCCAAGAACAAAGTGGCCGCAATCATTCTTAAATGGAAGAGGTTGGAACCACCAAGACTCTTCCTAGAGCTGGCCGCCCGGCCAAACTGAGCAATCGGGGGAGAAGGGCCTTGGTCAGGGAGGTGACCAAGAACCCAATGGGCACTCTGACGGAGCTCCATAGTTCCTCTGTGGGGATGGGAGAACCTTCCAGAAGGACAACCATCTCTGCAGCACTCCACTAATCAGGCCTTTATGGTAGAGTGGCCAGACGGAATCCACTCCTCAGTAAAAGGCACATGACAGCCCGCTTGTAGTTTTCAAAAAGCTATCTAAAGACTCTCAGACCATGTGAAACAAGATTCTCTGGTCTGGTGAAACAAAATTCAACTCTTTGGCCCGAATACCAAGCATCATGTCCGGAATAGAGGTCGACCGATTAATCGGAATGGCCTATTAATTAGGGCCCATTTCAAGTTTTCATAACAATCGGAAATAGGTATTTTTGGGCGCCGATTTAAAAAAATATGCCTTTATTTAACTAGGTAAGTCAGTTAAGAACACATTCTTATTTTCAATGACGGCCTAGGGACGGTGGGTTAACTTCCTTGTTCAGGGGCAGAACGACAGATTTTCACCTTGACAGCTCGGGGGATCCAATCTTGCAACCTTACAGTTAACTCGTCCAACGCAATAACGACCTGCCTCTCTCTCGTTGCACTCCACACGGAGACTGCCTGTTACGTGAATGCAGTAAGCCACGGTAAGTTGCTAGCTAGCACTAAATTTATCTTATAAAAAACAATCAATCATAATCACTAGTTAAGGTTGATGATATTACTAGATATTATCTAGCGTGCCCTGCGTTGCATATAATCTGACTGAGCATACAAGTATCTGACTGAGCGGTGGTAGGCAGAAGCAGGCGCGTAAACATTCAGTCAAACAGCACTTTTGTGCATTTTGCCAGCATCTCTTCAATGTGCGTCAAGCATTGTGCTATTTATGACTTCAAGCCTATCAACTCCCGAGATGAGGCTCGTGTAACTGAAATGAAATGGCTAGCTAGTTAGCGCGCGCTAACTAGAGGGACGGAAGCTATGCTGTTACACTGGCAATACTAAAGTGCCTATAAGAACATTCAATAGTCAAAGGTTAATGAAATACAAATGGTATAGAGGGAAATAGTCCTATAATTCCTATAATAACTACAACCTAAAACTTCGTACCTGGGAAAATTGAAGACTCATGTTAAAAGGAACCACCAGCTTTCATATGTTCTCATGTTCTGAGCAAGGAACTGAAACGTTAGTTTTCTTACATAGCACATATTGCACTTTTACTTTCTTCTCCAACACTTTGTTTTTGCATTATTTAAACCAAATTGAATATGTTTCATTATTTACTTGAGGCTAAATTGATTTTATTGATGTATTATATTTAGTTAAAATAAGTGTTCATTCAGTATTGTTGTAATTGTCATTACTACAAATATTTAAAAAAAAAAAATTTTTTTTAATTGGCCGATTTCTCTGCTTTTTTGGCCCTCCAGTAATCGGTATCGGCGTTGAAAAATCATAAATCGGTCGACCTCTAGTCTGGAGGAAACCTGGCAGCATCCCAACGATGAAGCATGGTGGTGGCAGTATCATGCTGTGGGGAGGTTTTTCAGTGGTAGGGACTGGGAGACAATTCAGGAGTGGCTTTGGGACAGGTCTCTGAATGTCCTTGAGTGTCCCAGCCAGAGCCCGGACATGAACCCGATCAAACATCTCTGGAGAGACCTGAAATTGGCTGTGCAGCAACGCTTCCCATCCAACCTGACAGAGCTTGAGAGGATCTACAGAGAACAATGGGAGAAAGTCCCCAAATACAGGTGTGCCAAGCTTGTAGCGTCATACCCAAGAAGACTCAAGGCTGTATCCATTTTTTCATTATAAACATTTGCAAAAATAAAAGCCTGTTTTTGCTTTGCCATTATGGGGTATTCATTAATTTTGTTGTGTTACAGAATTCAGAGTGGATTACATTAAACAAATTCTCACCCATCCACACACAATAACCCAAAATGACAAAGTGAGAAAAGAAAATCTGAAATGTATTGAAAATTAAATACAGAAATATCTATACATAAGTATTCACACCCTGAGTCAATACTTAGTAGAAGCACCTTTGGCGGCGATTACAGCTTTGAGTCATCTTGGGTGTTATGTTTATCAGTTTTACACATCTGGATTTGGGATTATCTCCCATTCTTTCTTGCAGATTTGCTCAACAACGGTTAATTTAGATGGGGAGCGGCAGTGAACAGCAATCTTTAAGTCTTTCCAGAGATTGTCTATGGGATTGAAGTCTGTGGCTTTGGCAGGGCCACTCGAGGACGTTCACATTTTTGTTCAGAAACAATTCCAGCATTGCTTCGGCTGTATGCTTGGAGACATTGTAAATGTCTTTGCCCCAGTCTAAGGTCTTTTGCACTCTGAAGCAGGTTCTCATCAAGGATGTGCCTGTATTTAGCTCCATTCATTGTTCCCTCATCCTTACCAGTATCCCACTTCCTGCTGCTGAAAAGCATCCCGATAGCATGATGCTCACACCACCATGCTTCACGGTAGGAATGGTGTTAGATTGGTGATGAGCTGTGCCTGGTTTTCTCCAGAAATAGAGCTTTGCATTTAGGTCAAAGAGTTTGACGCATCAGACCACAGAATCTTTATTTATTTTTATTCTCCCCAATTTCGTCATATCCAATTTGTAGTTACAGTCTTGTCCCATCGCTGGAACTCCCGTATGGACTCGGGAGAGGCAAAGGTCAAGAGCCGTGCATCCTCCGAAGCACAACCCAGCCAAGCCGCACTGCTTCCTGACACAACTACCACTTAACCCGGCAGCCTTACACCTGTCGACCTTGTCAGGTGCATTGTGCCCGGCCCGCCACAGGAGTCGCTAGGAGTCGCAGGAGTCGCTCCCTGCCGGCCAAACCCTCCCCTAACCCGGACAACGGTGGGCCAATTGTTCGCCGCCCCATAGGTCTCCCGGTCGCGGCAGGCTGCGTCCAAGCCTGGACTCAAATCAGGATCTCTAGTGGCACAGCTAGCACTGCCTTAGACCACTGAGCAACTCGGGAGGCCTATAGACCACATAATCTTTTGCCAGAGTTTTTCTTATGCCTTTTTGCAAACTCCAGTCGTGCTGTCATGTGCAATTTTCTAAGGAGTGGCTTCTGTCTAGACACTCTCCCATAAAGCCCAGATAGGTGAAGTGCTATAAAGACTGTTGTCCTTCTGGCAGGTTCTCCCATCTCAGCCAAGGAACTCTGTAGTTTTGTCAGACTGGTCATTGGGTTCTTGGCCACCTCCCTGACCAATGTCCTTCTTGCCTGGTTGTTCAGTCTGGTCAGACGGCCAGCTCCAGGCAGAGTCTCGGTAGTTCCATATCTTTTCCCAATGTGTTCTTGGACACTTTCAACACTCTACCTCATCACAATTCTCAGAGATCTACAGACAGTTCCTTGGACTGCATGGTATAGTTTCTGCACTAAATGCATAAATGCATTAAATGCATAAAGAATATCTAGAACTGTGTAAAAAAAAAAACATTCTCCTCTCCTTCGCTCCTGCCTGCAGGTGCTGCCATAGAAGTAAAATGAATAAAACAGGCATCCCCATTCAAGCCAATGATGGCATAGTGGGGAGTCATGGATAACTACATACGTGGAGTGTGTCTGAAAGTGGGCATTGTGAAATAGGTGGGAGGATCAACATAAGTAGGTGTATGGAAACCTAACAGCTAATTGGACAGATTGTTTGCCATTCGACCGTTTTGCGTGGCTGCTTGTTGCTTGTTAGCGAAGCTTACCATTTCCCTAACCTCATTCTCCTAACCTCCTACGTTAATTATCCTAACCTCATACGTTAATTGTCCTAACCTCCTACGTTAATTCTCCTAACCTCCTACGTTAATTCTCCTAACCTCCTACGTTAATTCTCTGAACCTCCTAAATGAATTCTCCAAACCTCCTACATTAATTCTCCGAACCTCCTACATTAATTCTCCTAACCAGATTAGCTAAAATACTACAAGGAAGCAGCCACACAAAATTGTCGAGTGGCAACCAATCTGCCCAATTAACTTATGAAACATAACATATACACCCACTCAGGTTGATCCTCAAAATTATTTCACAGCACCCACTTTCAGACACACTCCACATACGCAGTTACGCATACTTGATAATGGGTGGACTGGTGGGCAGTAGCCATTGCGAGGAGCAAAGCAGGAATGAGTGTTGAAGTCTACACTCATACCTTCCTCAAAGGGTTAGCCTAATGTCAGGCCATCTCAATATTATGCTGTGCACTGACATGTCAAACCAACACTGCATCGAATAAGCACATAAGATTTGACTCATGAATAAAGCTGCACTGTTTACACTGAATATTCATATCTGTGAGAAATGAATGAATCCATTCCTGCCGCTAATTGTTATTCTACCTGTCTACTCTGAATAACTTTAAAAATGACCCAAGAAGCAAGGAGAGAGAAAAGGGTAGAAGTGGAGAACGAGACAAAAAAAGAATGAGAATACAGCTGAAACCAATGAGGAAAAGTGACAAGGAAACGGAATGAGAGAGGGGGAGAAAAAGGAGACAGGAGAGAGAGAGAGAACACCTGGAGTGCTGGACTTTAGTTGTCAGGATGTATTCAAAGTGTTCAATATGACAACAGTGCTGAATTGACAGTATGTTGCTGAGCTAACATACAACCATTAGTAAGGAAACACACAAAGCCTATAGGATCCCACAAGCCATCTCAACCTGTGCCTATTGAAACGGTATGATAAGAGCTCGAGCATAATAGACGTTCCTACCGTATATGCTGGTAAATATTCCTGTTAAGTCACATTAAATCACACACCTATTAAGGAATTGGGTCCTAATCATTTTGGATTCAAGACACAGCATGTTGTGTGGGCCAATATACTGTATGTAGGGAGGCACCCTTTACTGAGAAAATAAACCTTATACTGCACATTGAATGGAATGGAGCTGGAGCAAAACATGTCATTTGTGTTGAGAGAGAATGTGACCATCTGTGTGTGCATGCGTGTCCAAAAAAAATCCATGTTGCTCTCACATTCATCAAACAAGCTCAACATATGGAGAAGATAGAATCAGAGCAAATGTTTTTCAATGTCTGGTTCGTCGATCACTGCTCAGACAGAAAGCCTGGCAGGCGTGAAGGCTCCCGGAGACGCAGGAGAAGAACAAATACAGTATAATAGGGAATTTAGAGTGAAAATCCATCAAGATTTACTCAGCAGATGCATCCGTCAACAGTGTTGTGCTCTAAAAAGTGGTTGAAATAATCACACGCCCATTGGCTGCTTGGGACAGGTGTGTGTGGAAGGGGTGGGGGGGTGCTTTTGTGTGTCTTTGAGTTTAGATGGCTGGACGGGCTTGGGCAACGATGAAAATAAAAATCATCTTTATTCATTACATGAGCTGCGGTCATATCTCAAAATGGTAAAATGCCAGACTGGCTATATTCAAAAGCTGATTCCATATCCAGTGTGTTTGATAGCATCCCTGTTGAGGGGAAAGCAGCTCAGCCTTCCATTGACAGACACTGAATATGATTGTTGATAAGGTGTTCAGACTATTCTGCTCTGCAGAGGAGAAACGCAAAAAAATAGACAGCCCCTTCTCAAATTCACAAACATCTTATAGGTTTTCAAAGGAGAGACATTTCGTCAGCACATTGTGGGGCAAATTATATTATTAGCCGAAATTAGGACTATCCAATCTAAATCATCACATTAGGAATAGTAGACTATCTTACATCAGTCTGCAAATGTGAGGAATTAGACAACAAATGTGAGGAATTAGACAACAAATGTGAGGAATTAGACAACAAATGTGAGGAATTAGACAACAAATGTGAGGAATTAGACAACAAATGTGAGGAATTAGACAACAAATGTGAGGAATTAGACAACAAATGTGAGGAATTAGACAACAAATGTGAGGAATTAGACAACAAATGTGAGGAATTAGACAACAAATGTGAGGAATTAGACAACAAATGTGAGGAATTAGACAACAAATGTGAGGAATTAGACAACAAATGTGAGGCAGTAGGCTACGTGTGAATGTTAGTTCCATAATGCAATTAGCAGGAAAACACCATTTTGAGCGGTTTCATGTGACAGAGATGAAAATATGCCTTAGAAATTAAGAAAGAGGGGAAATCTAAAGATGCAACAACTAGCATTGGTTACTAATATGACTAGGATTGTGTATTTGGCTACTGGACAATGAAAGCAAGTTGATTTTGAAAAAGGCTACTGGTTTGAGCAGTATCGACTGGTATTTCACATCAATTAATAGGCAAAAACACAATGGGATTTTTTTGGGGGAAAAGATGGCTATTACCAGCTAACGCAAACCCTGGTACACAATGTAACTGATGAGGACCACATCAGAGCTGCCTTTCTGTGACAGTTAGATTAGTGAACGGTGCAGGGGGCTTTTAAAATCTACAGCCCCCCCTGTCTGTGCCTTCCATACAGGACTGTGTTTGGGACAGGTGCTGCTGGGTCATTTGCTCTGAGCAGGCAGGAGTCATAGTGTCAGTCTGTCACACAGAGTGGCCCTCTGGAACACAGAGGTACTTTAGTCATCCAGTACTCAGCAGTCCCAGTGAGGGGCCAATAAATGTGTCTACTTTACGTGAGCAATAGGCTAGTTAAGGTTTGCCCCTCGCTCCAAAACATGGATGTGGCAATCGTTATGACACATCAGAAATCCATAACCGCTGCTTTCATCTTTTAAAAACAGTTGCTGATTCAGATCCAAGATGAAAAGTTCTCTCCTAAATGGTAAATGGCAAAATCAATCATCATCCACTTTAGTGAGAGTCTCTCTACTCTATTGTACATGAGTGGACCTCCAGATAGCCCAACTCCAATTGAGCTGTCAGGTCCACTGCTTCATGGGTAAGTGAGCCCGACAGAAGGGAGGGTGTTGGGGAGTGAGAGAGTGTACATGCATCAGGGCTCACAGCGCTTGGTCACCTCCACTCCCCATGGTGCTGCTGAACTCCTGGTCCTCTCAAGAGGGACACAGATACTGGGCTCTGAGTCTGGGGCTAGAGACTCACAAAGACTTGCTTACTGTCTACAGGGAGCCGGGCAGCTCAGTATACATTCCAACTATGATATGACCTGAGGTGGCCAGCGAGTGTAACACACACAAACTGTGTATATCACTCACTTTTAAACTGAGTCAAGAGCAGTTGGACAAAAATCCACTGAGGCGTCATAGGATGACAAAGAGACAGATCTAGAGCCACTACAGGACAACACAGAGAGAGAGAGAGCTCTAGAGCCACTACAGGACAACACAGGGGGGGGGGGGGGGGGAGAGAGAGTAGGAGAGAGAGAGAGAGAGAGAGTAGGAGAGAGAGAGAGAGAGAGTAGGAGAGAGAGAGAGAGAGAGAGTAGGAGAGAGAGAGAGAGAGAGTAGGAGAAAGAGAGAGAGAGAGTAGGAGAGAGAGAGAGCGAGAGAGTAGGAGAGAGATGAGAGAGAGACACACTACAGGACAACAGAGAGAGAGAGAGCCACTACAGGACAACAGAGAGAGACAGCTCTAGAGCCACTATAGGACAACACAGAGAGAGAGAGAGCTCTAGAGCCACTACAGAACAACACAGAGAGAGCTCTAGAGCCACTACAGAACACAGAGAGAGAGACAGCTCTAGAGTCACTACAGGACAACACAGAGAGAGAGAGAGCTCTAGAGCCACTACAGGACAACAGAGAGAGAGCGAGAGAGAGCTAGAGCCACTACAGGACAACACAGAGAGAGAGACAGCTCTAGAGCCACTACAGGACAACACAGAGAGAGAGAGCTCTAGAGTCACTACAGGACAACACAGAGAGAGTGAGAGAGAGCTAGAGCCACTACAGGACAACAGAGAGAGAGCGAGAGAGAGCTAGAGCCACTACAGGACAACACAGAGACAGATAGACAGAGACAGAGAGAGAGAGAGAGCGAGAGACACTACAGGACAGCAGAGAGAGAGAGAGAGAGAGAGCCACTACAGGGCAACACAGGGAGAGCTCTAGAGCCACTACAGGACAACAGAGAGAGAGAGAGAGCTCTGGAGCCACTACAGAACAACACAGGGAGAGAGAGAGCGAGAGAGAGAGCTCTAGAGCCACTACAGGACAACAGAGAGAGAGAGAGCCACTACAGGACAACACAGAGACAGAGAGAGACAGCTCTAGAGTTACTACAGGACAACACAGAGAGAGAAAGAGAGAGAGAGCCACTACAGAACAACACAGAGAGAGAGCTCTAGAGCCACTACAGAACACAGAGAGAGAGACAGCTCTAGAGTCACTACAGGACAACACAGAGAGAGAGAGAGAGCTCTAGAGCCCCGACAGGACAACAGAGAGAGAGTGAGAGAGAGCTAGAGCCACTACAGGACAACACGGAGAGAGAGAGAGCGAGAGAGAGCTCTAGAGCCACTACAGGAGAACACAGAGAGAGAGAGAGCTCTAGAGCCACTACAGGACAACACAGAGAGAGAGAGAGCTCTAGAGCCACTACAGGACAACACAGAGAGAGAGAGAGCTCTAGAGCCACTACAGGACAACACAGAGAGAGAGAGAGCTCTAGAGCCACTACAGAACAACAGAGAGAGAGAGAGAGAGAGAGAGCAACTACAGGACAACAGAGAGAGAGCGAGAGAGAGCGAGAGCTCTTGAGCCACTACAGGACAACACAGCGAGAGAGAGCTCTAGAGCCACTACAGGACAACAGAGAGAGAGAGAGAGAGAGAGAGAGAGAGAGACACTATAGGACAACAGAGAGAGAGAGAGCGAGAGAGCCACTACAGGACAACACAGAGAGAGAGAGAGCTCTAGAGCCACTACAGGACAACACAGAGAGAGAGAGAGCTCTAGAGCCACTACAGGACAACACAGAGAGAGAGAGAGCTCTAGAGCCACTACAGAACAACAGAGAGAGAGAGAGAGAGAGAGAGCAACTACAGGACAACAGAGAGAGAGCGAGAGAGAGCGAGAGCTCTTGAGCCACTACAGGACAACACAGCGAGAGAGAGCTCTAGAGCCACTACAGGACAACAGAGAGAGAGAGAGAGAGAGAGAGAGAGAGAGACACTATAGGACAACAGAGAGAGAGAGAGCGAGAGAGCCACTACAGGACAACAGAGAGAGAGAGAGGGAGCCACTACAGGATAACACAGAGAGAGAGAGCTCTAGAGCCACTACAGGACAACACAGAGAGAGAGAGCTCTAGAGCCACTACAGGACAACAGAGAGAGAGAGAGCTCTAGAGCCACTACAGGACAACATAGAGAGAGAGAGCTCTAGATCCACTACAGGACAAGACAGAGAGAGAGAGCTCTAGATCCACTACAGGACAACACAGAGAGAGAGCTCTAGAGCCACTACAGGACAACAGACAGAGAGAGAGAGAGAGAGAGAGAGAGAGAGACTTTTGACTTTTGGTCTTTCTTTATTGAAACATTCTCAATTCATTTAAAACTCACCCCCCCCCCCCCCCCCCCCCCTCCTAAAATAAAAAATAAAAATATATCCTGTACTGCATCCTCTACCACATGATACAAATCACCAACACAAAAACCCTCTCCTACAACCGTATATCCAAAACATCTTCCCCAGCAATACAGACAGCCCCCCCAACACACCATATCTCCTCAAACATCTCCACACATTTGATCATTTTATAGAACTCAAACTCAACCCTAAGGCGCGCAGAGACCATCCCATTAAACAGTAGTAAAGGGTCTGTTATCCCCCCACCTTTAACCCTGTTCCTCCTTGTTAGCCAAATAGCTAACTTTGCCTGAGCAAACAGAAAATTCAACAAAACACATTTTTCTTTCTCCTTACTCGAATACCTGTATCCCATTATAAACATCCCAACAGCAAAAACCACCCCCAACCTGTCACACAGACATTCCAACAGAGACATTAATGGCATTAACCTGGTGCACACAGAAAACACATGAATTACAGTTTCTTTCATTTGACAGAAAGGACACCCCTGCCCAATTCCCGGATCAACCCGTGCCAACCAGCTGTTAGTGGCCAGGGCTCCATGAAGAACCCTCCACTGGAGGTCCCCTGACCTCTTTGGTACTGGGGGTTTGTAGAGCACCCTCCATCTAAAACCCACCATACTCTCCGCCCCACATACCCCCTGCCACTGATGTGCCTTCACTCCTGTTAGGCTTCTAATGCTCCTAACCTTAACGCAGAGGTTGTAGAGGGCTTTACCTCCCACCCCCTCAAACTCCCCCAGGCTCGGAGTGTTAAAATCTAACAAGTCCTCCAGACCTCCTTGCCAGTCTCCAGTCTCTGCCGTCACCTGCAGTGGCGGGAACATTGGTGGCCCCTCTCCCTTTGGCCTCTCAAACACCCCCCTTACCGGCTCAGACAGTGCCTCCTGGACCTCCTCCAGGAATCTCTCCAGCAGCCTAAGAGACGTTATTCCTGTTTGTTGCGCCAAGACCTCCGGGGTTTTCCACCCCTCCTCTCCCAGCAGTCTCAGGTCACCCAGCCTTTGTAAACCCCATGCCATCAGTTGCCTCTGCAGGGTGGCCGACTGAACCGATCTCAAAGGGATGGCTGGGTTGTGAAAGATAGGCTCCTCCCACACCCACTGCCCAGGCTCCACACCCCCTTCTCGTGTGGGCCTTAGCAGCTGCCAGGCCCTCAGCACCGCAGAGTAAAACTCTGAGAGACCTGCTGTACTCAGCCTCTCCAGCTTCATGAGGAACAGCTGCCGGTCCAACCCTAATCCGCCAGCTCTCCTCAGCAGCGCGCATGCTGGTTCCCTCCAGCCAACATCAGTGTGGTACAGCAGTCTCTGCACCGCCTTTAGTCGGAAAGCAGCCATCCTGCTCTCCAGTTCCACCAGGCCCTGTCCTCCTTCGTGGACGGTCATGTACAAAACTGCTGCCTTCAGCCAGTGATGTCCCGACCAAAAGAAGTCCACCAGCTTGCGTTGCAGGTCTGCAAGCAGACCGGCGGGGGGGTTGAGGACAGCCAGTTTATGCCACAAGGAAGATGCCACCAGGTTGTTGATTATCAGCACCCTCCCTCTATATGACACTTGGGACAGGAGCCACCTCCACCTGGCCAGTCTTGACACCACTGCCTGTGACAGCCCCTCCCAGTTCTTGCTGACCCACCTCTCCGAGCCCAGGTACACCCCCAACACTTTAAGCCCTTTACAACCCCACTGCAAACCCCCTGGAAGCAGAGGAGGAGCCCTATCCCCCCATACCCCACATAACAGAGCTTTACTCTTTCCCCAGTTTACCTTAGCTGATGAAGCTCCCTCGTACACCTTCAAACTGGTCTCTAGTTCCTGCATATCTTGCCCATCCCTGACCATCACAGAAACATCATCTGCATATGCTGAGACTGCTATTCCTGTCACCACATCCATGCCTGTCCAGCACACTCCCCGCAGTCTCCTGCGTAGCAGTCCTAAAAAAGGCTCAATGGCTAGTGTGTACAGCTGCCCAGATAGAGGGCATCCTTGTCTAATGCCCCGTCTCACCCAGACTGGCCTACTGAGCCCCCCTCCCACCTTAACCATACATGACGCCCCAGCATACAACAGCTTCACACAGGTCACAAAACTCTTCCCAAACCCAAACACAGACATCACATTAAACAGATACTCATGATCCACTCTATCAAAAGCCTTCTCTTGATCTAAAGAGACCAGTCCAAAGTTCACATTAGAACCTCTCGACAAGTCCAACATGTCCCTAATCAAGAACAAGTTGTCCGTGATTGAGCGTCCCGGTACACAATATGTCTGGTCCTTGTGTATTATAGAGTCCAGATGGGACTTCAGTCTGTTAGAGAGGACCTTGGCAAAAATCTTGTAGTCCGCACAGAGTAATGCCACAGGCCTCCAGTTCTTAAGTTCACACAAGTCCCCTTTTTTAGGCAGGAGAGTCAGAGCCGCCCGACGGCAGCTCATCGGCAACTCTCCTACCCCGACGCATTCACGCAACACGCAAAATAAATCCTGTCCAATTGTTCCCCAGAATTTTTTGTAAAATTCCACTGGAAGTCCATCGACCCCGGGTGCACGACCGGGGGACATCTGGGTTACTGCCTCTGCCAGTTCATGTGACAACAGAGGAATGTCAATTTCATCCCTCTGTGCCCGAGAGAGCTTAGGGAGTCCTGCGAACAAGACCTGAGCACACATAGGATCACACATTTCTGCCCTATACAATTCAGTATAAAACTCCACAGTCCGCTCCCGCATCTCCCCCACCACAGAGGTCACCCGCCCATCAGACAGCCGTAGACAATGCATACCCTTGGCTTCACTGCTCTGTCTTTCCAAACCAAAGAAGAAGGAGCTGGGGGCATCCATCTCCTTGAGCATGGATGAGCATGGAGAACCTAGCTCTTACAAGTGCTCCCTTTGCTTTAACCTGGAAAAAACTGCCCAGGTCCCTACGTAATTCGGCTAAGTTAGCCTGGAGCCTACATTGCCTTGCCCCACCATCTCTACCTCCATCTCACTAATACACCGCTCTAGTTCCCCCAATACTCTCCTAGCCTCTGAGGATGAGAGAGCAGTATACTGTTGACAGAAAAGCCGAATTTGCACTTTCCCCACATCCCACCATTGACTCAGAGACTCATACTCCTCTCTTCGCTGCCCCCATCTTTCCCAAAAAGTCTGGAAACCTGAGCAAAAAGTGGCATCTTGTAAGAGCTTTACATTGAACTTCCAATAAGATGCCTGCCGGGGCCCTGGTGAAATAGACAGCCGAGCCATGGTTATGTGGTGATCCGAAAACCCCACTGGGAGAATGGTAGCACCCAGCAGCCTATTGCTCTGATTCCTGGACATGTAAAAATGATCAAGTCGAGCTGCACTCACCCTAGCCCCAAAAACCTTCACCCACGTATACTGTCTTGTGTTTGGATGTTTAGTTCTCCAAACATCCACTAGGTCAAACTGATTACAGATATCCCTTAACACTCCCACTGACACTGAATGAGGCTCTTCCCCATTTCTGTCTTTTGTCAAATCCATTGTACAGTTCCAGTCACCTCCGATCACCAGCGTCTCCTCAGGCGCTACTTGTGAGAGTTCCTGTCTAAGACTCCCAAATAGAACCCCTCTTTCTCTCCCTGTGTTAGGCGCATACACATTTATAAAGACAAAACACATGTTGTTAATTTCTGCTTTAACAACAAGCAACCTACCCCTACACACCTCCTTTGAGGAGCAAATTTTTACAGCCAGACCCGGTGCAAAAAGGACTGCCACCCCTGCACTAAGATTTGTCCCATGGCTCAACACACTTGCCCCTTTCCACCAGAGCCCCCAATCAACTTCATTCACCACATCACTATGCGTCTCCTGCAGAAACAACACCTGTACTTTTTTTTGTTTTACATATTCACCCAACACACTCCTCTTTCCCGCATCTCTGGCGCCATTTATATTGAGCGAGCCTACCCGAAGAGTCTCCATAAGAAGTGGGAGAAAAGCCAGCAGAGAAATAGACCAATAGCAAAGCTCAAAAAGCCCCAGTGTCAGTAAGAAATTAAACATCTAAACAGTGTCTGAAGGTAAACCTTTACGCACTGTTGTGACCCACTTCCTCAACCTAAACCGTTTCCTGGGTGAGAGGACACCATGCCCCTCATTTCTCATAGCATGTTGTACTGATCTTACAAACTTTCTAGGATCAGGAAAAAAAGCCTCAAGATTAACTTTTTTCCCCTTAGTCTCATTCAGGAACCTTGTCAGTTCTCTCAACGTGTACTTAGAACCCTCGGGTTGACTGGCTGTCAGCTCCGGGCCAATTGAAGAGGAGTCTGAAAAAAATAACTCCTCATCCTCTTCCTCAGACTCACTTTCCTCCTCTTCTCTATCTCCCACCCTGACCACCTGCCCTTTCTCTCTGGTTAGGGCCTCACCCACAGCAACAGGCAACATTTCCATGGTGCCTTTGTCCACACCCTTTTTCTTTTTCCTCTTGACACCCTCCTCCTCCCCCCCTAATCTCTTACACTTCCCCACTATACTCTCCTCATCCACTAGAATTACCTGACTAGACGCAGTATCATCTGCACCACCCTCCATAGCATGTCTAGGGCCAGCCTCAGCTAGACCCTCCATAGCATGACTAGGGCCAGCCTCAGCTACACCACCCTCCATAGCATGACTAGGCCCAGCATCATCTGCACCACCCTCCATAGCATGACTCGGCCCAGCATCATCTGCACCACCCTCCATAGCATGTCTAGGCCCAGCCTCGGCTACCCCACCATCTCTAGCCTGACTAGACCCAGCCTCTGCTTCTCCACCATCTCTAGCCTGACTAGACCCAGCCTCCACTACCCTACCATCTCTAGCCTTTATGTGGGCACGCAAAACTCTTGTGCCCCAAATCCCCACATTCAAAACACCGTAGACTATCTGTGCTGGCAAAACCGGCATAGAGCCCCTCCCCATGCCTCACTTTAAAATGCACATTTAGCTGTTGCTCATTATTGTTCAGAAACATAAACACTTGCCTCCTGAACGAAACAACGTGCTTAACGGCATCTGCCTGAAAACCTGCTGACAGTACACGGAAACCGCTAGCAAACTTACCAAAACGACTCAGCTCTTTCCTAATTTGATCATCCGTAATAAACGGAGGCAAATTTGCCACTACAACTCTTGTTGAAGGGGTAGAGAGAGGTGAAATTGACACCAACACATCCCTTACAAATATTCCGCTAGCAATTAGCCTACCGACCAAATTAGCCCTTTTCATGAACACAACCACAGCTTTGTTTTTATTTTATTTTTTATTTTACCTTTATTTAACCAGGCAAGTCAGTTAAGAACAAATTCTTATTTTCAATGACGGCCTGGGAACAGTGGGTTAACTGCCTGTTCAGGGGCAGAACGACAGATTTGTACCTTGTCAGCTCGGGGGTTTGAACTCGCAACCTTCCGGTTACTAGTCCAACGCTCTAACCACTAGGATACCCTGCCGCCCCCATGTTCATTCTAGAAGCAGAATGTATAAACTCAGCTCCTACCTGTTCACCGACCGCGAGCAGAACCTCCTCCACCTTAACTCCGTTCTCAGGAACACACCTGAATCCATGCTGTATCGACAGCGTCTCCTCCGCGCTAGGCTGAGAAGCCATTGCGCACACTACACATTCCAACCCCCAAGAAAGTTACTCTGTCCTCTTCCACCCTAACTAAAAACTTTGGATACCGCTAAAAACAAATATTGCATTAACCCTCCACCATAGAAAATAACATGTAAATAAAAGAATCAAGAAAGTTAGTTAGGATAGAGCTTTCCACACCAAACACTCAAACTCCAAAAAACTCCCAGCATGCACCGAGAGAGAGAGAGAGAGAGAGAGAGAGAGAGAGAGAGAGAGAGAGAGAGAGAGAGAGAGAGAGAGACACACTACAGGACAACAGAAAAGCCCATTGTGTTGGTAGAGATAAACAAGAGATTACAGCAGCCAAAGGTTCTGGCCAGAGTAGGTCTGCCGAGGGCTCACCCTCTCAGCGCTGAGAGAGCACGACAGGGACTGTCACAGAGATATTACACCTCCTCCTTCGTTTATCTTGGCCTGCATCAACGCCAAACCACTGAGAAAACCCCTGGCAGACCCTTAGCACCCAACATCTCACTGGACAAAAACAATGTGCTAGAGATGGGCCGTCAAGGACACTGAATTATAACTTGCGTGTGTGTTAAAAGACAGACCGAGCGATACAGTGAAAGAGAAACTGAAAAGAGAAAGTGCGTGAAAATAATTAACATGGTTGAGTGGGGTGATGAGAATAGAGCCTGCATGATCACAGAGCACAATGAACTTGGGCCCCGCTCCCAAACACACCTCGTGCACACACACCATTAAACTTGATAACACTTCAGCCAGGATGAACCACAGCAATTTGCACATCTGGAAGAGGGCTGGCTGGGGATTGCTATGCAAAGAGAGCTGAAACAAAGTCACAGTGTCAGGACACTTCTCAAACAAGCTGCAGTACAGAAACACCACAATCACCACCAGTATTGTTTGATAAACTAAATAAATGCCACTTCTTCAACCTGCATATTGTACATATAGTTCTAGTGTGAATGGTAGGGTCAGTACTCTGCAGTGAGTGTTAGTATGATAGCCACTCACTGAGTCTCTTGGCGGCCTGCAGGGCGTCGGGAGGATTGTCAGCCACGTAGAAACGCTGGACAGTCACCCCACTCTCCTGCATCAGCTTCTTGCTCTGGTACTCCTGCAGGTTAAGCCATCGCCTGGAACTCACCCGTGCACACTGCAGACAGAGAGAGAGAGAATGGTTAACATTTTTTGATAAAGTAACCAAGTATTTCACTGAAGAAGTAACTAGATAAACACCCGGTAGCTAAAAGGAATCCAAAATCAGGTAACACAGCTGTTGATGATGACTTGAATATAATGAGAAATAAAACATGGTTTTCTATGCCCCTCAAATGTAATAGTACTAGGGACTAACACTAAACAGGCACAGGTTTTCTGTGAGGCGTAGTAGTGGGATTAGGATCCCCAATTATCTGCCGCCAAGACAGTGGTTTCTCTTCCTGGGGTCCAAACAGGAATCAAAACACAACAAATGCAATACGGAATGTACTGTATATAGCACTACATTTACATTACAATCTAGTAATTTAGCATCCAGAGCAACCCACAGCCAGTGAATTCATCTCAAGATAGCCAGGCGAGACAACCACGTATAACACATAAGTACATAATACAATACAAAAAAACATTCAAATGTCTGTGTGCATCTTCACAGTCCCCATCGTGACGTAAGGTGTTCTTTTATCATTTTTTTAAATGTACTTTTATTACTAGTTTACCTGTTACCTGGGGTGTTACCTGGGGTGTTACCTGGGGCTGCAGAGAGTTCCATGTAGTCATGGCTCTATTGAATACTGCATGTTTCCCAGCCTCTGTTCTGGACCTTGGGACTGTGAAGAGACCTCTGGTTGCATGTCTTGTGTTCTACCGATGAGTGCTCGTCTGAACTATGTGCCAACTGCTTGAACAGATGGTTCGGTAGCTTCAACACCTCGCACAAAGACCAGTAGTGATGAGGTCAATCTCTCCTCAACTTAGAGCCAGGTGAGACTGACAGGCATGTTGGCATCCTTGGTGCCAGCCTGAAAATGTCATTCCTCTAATGACATGTTTTAAATTAAGCCTACATGCGCAAAGATGTCTTTACACTGCACAAGCTGTTGTTTGAACATCTGGTTACATTCAGGAATGATCAATGCAGCCCAGATGTTCTTCAAGGTTTAACTGACTCTCAGTTAGAGGAATAGCCATACCAGGTGTTTCTGATAAAGTCTTATTTACGTTCAGTTCTCCAGGGTGCACTCATTCCATTTCCGTCTCTCAGTCCTGCCCCCGTTTTTCCTCCCCCCCTCTCCCCCATAATGAGACAGGCAGACAGGCCTAGGCTATGTTAAAACTGTTTGCTCAGTCAGCAAATGCAGCAAGGCTGTCAAGCTCCAGCTGTTGGCACTATTAAAAAGACATTGGGTTTTAATGTGAGACACTTGTGTTAAGGTTGGACTCCCTCAGTGTTGTCAGGTCGGCCCATTACCCTGAGTGTGTGCATTCACAGTGCAGTCAGTCTGTTTTCCTTAACAATGTGAAAGGCTGCTGCAATTCTTAATTGTGACATTAAAAGGGACGACTGTGACGAGTCAAGTGTCTTGGTCATGGAGAGTGTCATTTTGGCTACATTCCTCTGCTGATAGGAGGACTCAGGCAGTCTAGCCTAAATGCTACTTCTGTATTGCAGGAGTTACATGACAGAGATTCTGCCTCTGGAAAAACAGCAAACCATACTGTTCATCATCTCCAAGTCTCAAGGTTATTTGTGCAAATTTGAAATAATTTCTCCTTCCTTATTCTGTCCCTGCTTAAGAGCTTGTGTGTGGGCCAGAAGGAGTAATCCTGTCCTGATCCACTACAAGACATGCTGATGAATAATGAAGGCCTCCTCAAGTGCAACAAAGTCTGAGGGGCTGATCAAACAAGCCGTATTTCAGACATCCTTTAAAACATGCATACTGACAAGGAAAGGTTGGCTGAAGGCTGATGCCGGTGAGGGGAAGGAGGGGAGGGGCTTCTGCCATCTGACTTAATGGTGAGAGTGGTATGACAAGGCCAAGCCCAAGCCGTTACTCTCAAAACAGAGCTGCCTGGGAGCTCTCCATCATTCATGAGAAGAGGAGAGAAAGGGGATACAGGCTAAGAGCACTAGGTCACTTCGCTGAGCATCCTCAACTCATTTGAGTGGAGGAACTCTGAACTGAGCAAGGAAACAAGACCATCAAGAACTGGGCCTACCGTAAGGCTTACTGAAATCAATATGTTAAAATCTACGATTCTAGTCATCCATTCAATTAGTTTGATTTCAAAGTTGTTTCTGAAGAAAAGGGTAGCATATAGGTGCATTCATAGAAGGTACATCATCCGTAGCCCTCTCTGGTCAACGGCATGATTGGCGAATGGTGTTAAGAGTAACCTTAACTTTCTGGCGTAGTATTGTATTAGCATGCATTGTTCACTGCTACCACCTCCGGGTAAGGAGCACTGGAGAATTCATTAGGGCAGAAAAGCCGAGCTTCCATAGAAGGTACAGCAGTATGCTGATTGGTCTCCCTCACATCACTGAATAACGAGGGTCATTTGTGGGTCATTTCCTGTGTCTCTGCCTGGAATGAAGTGAGTTTCACATGTATGCCTACTTTTATTTCTTTCAAGGGGATGTCAGACGTTCTACTGTGAAACAAGACCATGCGACAGCCCCATGGCAGTGGCACACTGGCACTATGCCCTATATATAACAGTATAACAGTTCAATGACAGATTTTTATACAGCCTCACAAAAGCATTTAATATGAAGTGCTTTTCACTTACACTGCCTCAATTCAAAACCCTTCTGTTGAACTAAGTTGAGCAGTGCATTTACCCACACTTAAGTTGCTGGACACCACAAACAGAGCAAAGAGGAGCTGCTTATGAGTCTTCTCTGGAGTCTCTCTAAAAACACAGCAACAACCAGTTTTCAGTGTGATGGATTGTTCCTCATCTAGTAGTGCGAGGTGGTGCTTGTTATAAAGTGAGTGGGGGCACAGTGTTGTGTGTTAGAGTGAGCTGGTGAGTTGTGTGTGGGGAATATCTGACCATTGTCCTTGTTTAAAGGTGCCACGTACCTTCTCTCTCATGCCCACTTCACTATGAGGCAAGCAGAAAGAAGTTTCTTGTCCTTTCCTTATCTATCTAGTGTGAGGTTATCTCTGGGACTACCTACGCAGTCAACTTGTAGTGTGAACACTAGCTGTGTGTGTGTGGTGTCAGGGTTAACATCAGGAAGATGTGCTGGTCAAATGTCCAGCACCACCATTTTCATTTACCAGACATTTGAGAAATGTCCAAAACTTGATTATGGCGTCCACCCACAGCGCTAAGAATGGCAAAAAGCACATTTATATTATGGTACTTAATCTTAACAGAACATGCAGGCAGGGTAGCCTAGTGGTTAGAGCGTTGGACTAGCAACCGAAAGGTTGCAAGTTCAAATCCCCCAGCTGACAAGGCACAAATCTGTCAAAACAGTTAACCCACTGTTCCTAGAACGTCATTGTAAATAACAATTTGTTCTTAATTGTTCTTAACTGATGTAGAAATGTGCAACAATTAGCATGGTTTACTAATATGACTAGGATTGTGCCTTTGGCTACTGGACTTAAACAAAATAACTGCTTCCACGGATAGTGTCTGATTTTGGCTAGGTTTCCAACAATATGTTTTCAAAATGCATACTGCCTCCAGCTCATTGCAAAGTTGCATTGCAAAGTGGTGTGTGACGCACTGATGCATGCTGATGTAGCCTACGTATGTACTGCATGCTGATGAAGCCTACGTATGTACTGCATGCTGATGTCGCATACGTATGTACTGCATACTGATGACGCCTACGTATGTACTGCATGCTGATGTAGCCTACGTATGTACTGCATGCTGATGTAGCCTACGTATGTACTGCATGCTGATGTAGCCTACGTATGTACTGCATGCTGATGTAGCCTACGTATGTACTGTATGCTGATGTAGCCTACCTATGTACTGTATGCTGATGTAGCCTTCGTATGTACTGTATGCTGATGTAGCCTACCTATGTACTGTATGCTGATGTAGCCTACGTATGTACTGTATGCATTTTTTAAATGTAGTTTACAAAATGTTTGCTGTTTGACATGGTGTAGAAGCAGCTCTTGTGCTGTGACAGATTTTCCACTCAAAGCTTCTGTATGCTGTGCGCGTGTGACACACAGGTTAAAAAACACTATTACGCAATGGGATTTTTTTCTACTCACTGAATTGGCCGGTGCCAATTATTTATAGGCTTTTCTAAAAAATAAAAAAAACATTAAAAACTGGCTAACGGAAACCCTAGTGTGTGTGTGTGTGTGTGTCAGGGCTCTACGCTGACTTTTTTTTTTTGTTACACGGAGCACACAACGAAGGTATTTAGGACTAAAATGTCGCACTGTAGAGCCCTGTGTGTGTGTTATATTATAGCAAGTGCACACACTGAGTGTTATGAAGTCAGCAGAAAGAGCCTACAGTGTTTCGGGCTAATAACACCTGCCTCTTAAAAATAATAACATTGTAAAATGAGAAGTGGTGATGGCTCTCTGTGGACTCAACAGAAAGGAGACATCTTTAGGATGGAATGGGCTGCTTTTCAGAGCTAACATTGGCTTGAGAGTTCTTCACAGTAAGTAGATCATTAACCGGCTAGCATGAGTTGGCACAATAAAACCAGTGGAGCTCAATATTAATCTGACAATTTCTGACAAAGTCTGCTGAGGAGAAAAAAAGTTATTTTCAAACTCATTTTAATTTCTGGCAACTTGAAAAACACCACCTTAAATAAGCAGCTGTCGTGTACCTGGTGAACAGTTGGAGAGGGGGAGCAGAAAAAACTTCAGAGCGATTAGGGATGACTCCTCTCTGTCACCAAAGAGGGAGAAAAGGGAGGGGGAAAGGAGAGGAAAAGATCCTAAAACAACAGCTGCTGAATGCGAAGTGGGGCTGGCGGTGTCCCTCCAGGCACTGACAGTTACCTTGTGACATACAATATAGGAGTGGGATGCCAACAGCACTTTATCCCCAGTACACTGACTGAGAGACCCACATACCAGTACACCACTGTAATACCAAGGAAGGACTAAAGCCACACTTTACCCTGCCATGCTCATAAATAGCCCTTTTATCCCATTGCCTGTTCTCTCAGTCTAAAGGGAGTTATTGATGTGGATTTCTTTCCCCACAATGGAACCACATATCACGATACTTTGGAGCAGATACGATATGTATTATGACTCCTGATTCTATATGTATTGCGATTCGATACTGCGATTTTATTGCGATGTGATGTTCCAAACTTATTGCTCACCATATGTCTGCTGTAGAGAGACAAAAGAGCATGAGAAAACTAGTTTCGATCAGTCAGGGAAATAAAAGGTCTGAAAACATGTTTGCTCACTTTTTAAAAAGAAGATAAAGAACAAGGCGAAGGGACAACTAGCGCTAGCAAACGCTACCCACAGTAGCAATTAAAAAAAAAAAAATGTATACTAATTGATACTTGAAGTCAAATATCAATATAATATCATCCAAAAATTATTTCACGATATATAACTATCGATTATTTTCACCAATCATAAATAGGGTTGGGAGGAATGCAGATACCGTCCTAATGTTTCTGTACCGTTCCGGGTATATGGTATTACCGAATGCACACAAAGGGCGCAGCTTCAGCTTTTTGTTGTTGTTACGGTATCAAAAATCATACCTTCTATATTTTGAAATATACCATTTATACTGTATACCGGGGTATCACCCAAGCCTAATCACTAATGATTAGTGTTTAATTTGTGACAGGAAATGCTAGTGTCAACATTTGAAATGCTGAGGCACCAGCATTAACAGTGTTGTTGCAATACCAGTATCGCGATACTACAATACCAGATTTTCCATGGCAAAAAAAGAAAACACGAAGCAGACTGAGCTCTATGGTCCTTTAAAACTTACTTAAGTAAAATATTCTGCTATAGCTTGCAAAATAAAACAAATGTGACTGTTCTTTCCAACATTAGGACTGTTTTCCTCAAGAAATGTACTCCGCTTCATGTTCTGCTTCCTTTGTTTCCTTACGTCTTAGTATCGAAATACTGGTATTGTGACAACACAGCGTGAGAGCGTTTATATGCTTGCCATTCCTATTCTCTTTGAAAGTAGGATATTCTCTGGCACATATGTTTGAGCTTTGCAGGATTCCCTTTCATTCTATTTAATTTCCTGTTTGACTTTGGTAGTAAAATGCTGCCAAGTCAAGGTTAAGTCACTGCCAAGTCAAAGTTAGATCACTGCCAAGTCAAAGTTAGATCACTGCCAAGTCAAAGTTAGATCACTGCCAAGTCAAAGTTAGATCACTGCCAAGTCAAGGTTAAGTCACTGCCAAGTCAAAGTTAAGTCACTGCCAAGTCAAAGTTAAGTCACTGCCAAGTCAGTTAGATCACTGCCAAGTCAAAGTTAGATCACTGCCAAGTCAAAGTTAGATCACTGCCAAGTCAAAGTTAGATCACTGCCAAGTCAAAGACAAGTCACTGCCAAGTCAAAGTTAAGTCACTGCCAAGTCAGTTAGATCACTGCCAAGTCAAAGTTAGATCACTGCCAAGTCAAAGTTAGATCACTGCCAAGTCAAAGACAAGTCACTGCCAAGTCAAAGTCAAGTCACTGCCAAGTCAAAGTCAAGTCACTGCCAAGTCATGTGTAGGCTAAATCATGTAGGGTGGTAGTAGGGGAGTGAGTCGTGCTTGTGTTGTAGGCCTGCCCCAGGAGAGAGAGAAGTGAGTGGAGGATTTACTTGCAGGAGGCTGCCCTCCCCAGAGACACTCGCTCTACAGTAATTATCTTCATCAGTGCTCGAGACAACCTACCAGGCGCTATTAAATATATACAAACTGACACACAGTCCTATATACTGCTATATATCAGGCAAAGGCAAGTCATACTTAGGGCCAAAAACACATCCACACACTCACATCCAACCTCTACCCACTGAAGCAGAGAGTATGAGAAAATGGGAGAGAGACAGAGAGAGAGAAACTAGAGAGGAAAAAAGGGTGCTAGGGGAGAAGGGCCATGCCCGAATAGCCATACTAGCATCCTAAATAGTAGGCAGTTTGAGTATGCTAAGTATACTTTAAATGCCCAGATGTCATACTAATTTTGATTTTGACAACAGCAAATCAATTAGATATGGAGAATGTGCTACCGAAATGTAAAAATAGCGGGGAAACAATGCAATCACTCACGCGTGACACATTCTCAGTATGACATTTTTCTATGTTTAATGGTATGGGACATTTCGAAAAACAAGTACGGTTTAAAGGACGGGTTCAGCTCTTCATCTTGTAGAATTCAATGCACACGTTTCCACAATGCATTGGAAGAAACTAGGTTACTTAATTGGGTAGATGCAAAAGCTTCTGCATTGTGGACCAATGTAGGCTAATTAGTTTTGTTGTGCTTAAAGTAATGCATCGTAGGCTACATCTTTGAAAAGAGAAGTATTTTTTATACTCAGTGGATTTCAGTTTGATCACTGAAAAGTATTTATTGGGAAAGGCGGGTACCTAGTTAATTGTACAACTGAATACATTCAGCTGAAATGTGTCTTCCGCATTTCTCCCAACCCAACTGAATCAGAGCGGTGCAGGGGGCTGCCATAATCGACATCCATGGCTTCGGCGCCCGGGGAACTGTAGGTTAACTGCCTTGCTCATTGTTCTCTTGGCCTTCGGCAGAGCTTTTAAACTAAATCACCATCTTTTGATTTCTTAATGTGTCGGCACCGGGGACTTGGGATAATGCTGCGTTATTGATGTCATCTTAATCACGCCTTTTGATTTGAACATATGGATTGTTTTAGTTTTGCAGGCTATTATTTTATTTATTTGTTCAAGCCTTACCAGGCATTCTGATCTAGTTCCCAATGATCAGTACTTTAGTTTATTATGCTACTGTCCAGAATGTTCTGAATTTGTGATGCAACCGACTGTCCACGTTTTTCTGTGTAATAGCTTTTTGATTTGAACATTTGATAAGTTTTGGTGTCTAATAGGATATTTGATTGAATTTATATACAGTACCAGTCAAAAGTTGGGACACACCTACTCATTCAAGGATTTTCTTACATTTTTTTATATTGTATATTAAAAGTGAAGACATTAAAACTATGAAATAACACATATGGAATCATGTGGTAACCAAAAAAGTGTTAAACAAATAAAAAATATATTTTAGATTCTTCAAAGTAGCCAACCTTTGCCTTGATGACAGCTTTGCACAGTATTGGCATTCTCTCAACCAACTTCATGAGAAATTATTGAAGTAGTTGCCACATGGTCAGGTCATTTATGTAGCACTCCACCGCTTTCCTCAAATAGCCCTTACACAGCCTGGGAGGTGTTGGGACATTGTCCTGTTGAAAAACAAATTATAGTCCCACTAAGCACAAACCAGATGGGATGGCGTATCACTGCAGAAAGCTGTGGTAGACATGCTGGTTAAGTGTGCCTTGAAATCTAAATAAATCACTGATAGTGTCACCAGCAAGCACCCCCACACCATCACAACTCCTACATGCTTTACGGTGGGAACTACACATGCAGAGATCATCCGTTCACCTACTCTGCGTCTCGCAAAGACATGGCGGTTGAAACCAAAAATCTCACATTTGGACTCATCAGACCAAAGGACAGATTTCCACCAGTCTAATGTCCATTGCTTGTGCTTCTTGACCCAAGCAAGTCTCTATTTAATATCGATGTCCTTCAGTAGTGGTTTCTTTGCAGAAATTTGACCATGAAGGCCTGATTCAAGCTGTCTCCTCTGAACAGTTGATGTTGAGATGTGTCTGTTACTTGAACTCGGCGAAGCATTTATTTGGGCTGCAATCTGAGGCTGGTAACTCTAATGAACTTATCCTTTGCAGCAGAGGTAACTCTGGGTCTTCAATTCCTGCGGCAGTCCTAATGAGAGCCAGTTTCATCATAATAGCACTTGATGGTTTTTGCGACTCACCTTCATGTTTTAAAGTAACAATGGATTGTTGTTTCTTTTTGCTTATTTGAGCATTTCTTGCCATAATATGAACTTGGTCTTTTACCAAATAGGACTATCTTCTGTATACCAACCCTACCTTGTCACAACACAACTGATTGGCTCAAACGCATGAAGGAGGAAAGGAATTCCACAAATTAACTTTTAGGTTAATTGAACAACATTCCAAGTGACTACCTCCTGAAGCTTGTTGAGAGAATGCCAAGAGTGTGCAAAGCTGTCAAGGCAAAGGCTGGCTACTTTGAAGAATCTCAAATAAATGTGTTTAACACTTTTGTTTACTACATAATTCCATACGTGTTATGTCATCGTTTTGATGTCTTCACTATTATTCTACAATGTAGAAAATAGTACAAATAAAGAAAAACCCTCAAATGAGTAGGTGTGTTCAAGCTTTAACTGGTAGAGTATGTTAGTTAATTTTGGTTTCACTAATAAATATGATGAAATGGAAGTAAGTCCTTTTCATATAGGATAGATGGGCTATGGTATAGCTTGTATGCGATAGTCTGCCTATAACCAGCCTGAGTAGGCCTATAAATTCATTCCTATTCTATTCAGAGTTTAAAGACATTTCTCAATATGGAAATGAGCTATTATCAGGCTGGTTAATGGGATGCATGTCTGTTGAATTTGGAAAGATCCACCCACACTCAGACAATCAGGAGCCACTGCTGAGTTGCGGCTGTGGCACACTTTTCACTAAACGGTACGTGTGATGAGTAAATAGTATGCAGTACGCTAGTATGGGTATTCAGACATGGCCATGGTCTCATTTATTGTGAAAGTGAAAAAAGGACATGTTCCTGAGCGGTAGAGCCATAAAACACGAAAGGCTATAACTGTCACTGGAAATTAGATCTTGAGAGAGTTCACCTCAGAGGGTATGCATCAGTGAACACATTTAGTGCTCTCTCCTCTCAGTCTTTACTCAATAGGCTATAGCCGGGCAGTGACTAGACACTTCACAGGTCTCCATTAACATAGCCTATAGGGCTTCTTCTGTTTTGTTGTTTTATTTTATGCTGGAGGTATTAGATCAATTAGGTTTAGGATAATCTCTTGTGGAAAAACTACGTAACAAAATAATTCCACCCTGCAGGTATCTTTATCAAACACTGTCCCTGTCTGACCATCAACATTGGTCTTCACACCAAAGTATGAGAAATTGTACAGCCAAAGATCTGGCCACCAAGTTCAAGCGATAGCAAAAAGTACCAATAAAAGTAAAGAATATTCTGTGAGGGAGATTTTTTCTTTCAGCAGGCTTACAGCTAAAATCTTGACATTCAGCCAGTGATCACAAAATGTCAGAGCAAAGCACTTCAAGATAGAGATGAGCCATTTTTACTTTAAGCTCATAGCCTACCCCAATATACAGGCTAGAACTTGTTTTTCAGTCTTTTTTTTGTTTTGTTTTTTACAATCTTTTGACTACTAGAACATCAATAGTTGATCCTCGACCATCAAACAGCCAATCAAATGACCTGAATATAAAGCCTAAAAGGGAATGAATATAATATGGGCCTAGGCCCTATGCTCGTCATTTTGCCACAACAACAAGGGGAAAAATGCAACAAGGCATACTGTAAGTTACCAAAGTCATTCAAATAAACTGACATTCAAAAATGAATATAATTAACCAAAAACAAATGCATAAAGCACCCAAATGTGCTGAGTGAAGCATGTGTTGCAGCGGTCCATACGGCTCCTCTCTGTAAAGCACACAGAGTTCCTGTCTGTCCCCATACAAAGGCAGAGAGCAGAGGACAGTGCTGTGGCAGCAGCTGCATTAAATTGTGCAGTGTCGCAGATGCTCCACCAAGGAGTGGCGTAAAAGGACAGAGCCAGGGCAGCAAGCACACTGCTCCTACCTCAGAACTGGCATATGGCATTCAGCAGACTCAGAAGCACCCTCAGCTCTGACTTTCAAGTGGTACAAAATGACAGCAGTTTAGCAAACTCTGTTTTTTTGTGAGCTAGGAACAATGTCATGCAGAAGTATCATTACGTAGAAAGGAGGATGTTGCTAGCAGGAGACCTATTCTGAGTCAGCCTCATCACACTGTAGGGCAAGCTAGTCCAATTCAGGCTAACACAGAAACACGCATGAGTAATTGGGTACACCTGCCATAAGAGATACAGTACTGTACACTGAGTTTAAACATTAACACCACCAGCTCTTTCCATGTCAGACTGACCAGGTGCAAACTATGATCCCTTATTGGTGTCACTTAAATCCACTACAATCAGTGTAGATGAAGGGGAGGAGACCGGTAAAATAAAGATGGTCAAGCCTTGAGACAGGTATTGTGTATGAGTGTCATTCAGAGGGTGAATGGGCACGACAAAATATTTAACTGCCTTTAAATGGGGTATGGTAGTAAGTGCCAGGCACACAGGTTTGGGTCAACAACTGCAACGCTGCTGGGTTTTTCACACTCAACAGTTTCCCGTGTGTATCAAGAATGGTCCACCATCCAAAGGACATCCAGCCAACTTCACACAACTAGGGGAAGCATTTGAGTCAACATGGGCCAGCATCCCTGTAGAACACTTGAGACACCTTGTAGAGTCCATGCTGAGTGCAACTCAATATGAGGAAGGTGTTCCTAATGTTTAGTATATTCTGTGTATATTTTAGGCCTACTACATAGAACAGGAGCACTCCCCTGATGGCTCACATCACTGTCTAATCCACAAAATGGCCTTAAGGCCTTGTCAAGTAGGCTACATCTCATTAAGTAGGCTAGGCCTAAGCTATTTCCCTATTTTAGGCCATGCTTTGATTGAGGGGAGGGAAATCCTACATGAACTGAACGCTCCCAGACACACAACACAGCAGGACATTTCTAGAACAGAACTCTGTTGATGGATGGGGTGAAGAGCCCGTGCAAACGGCAGAGAGGAAAATCAATGCTTTATCAGGACACCTGGACAGAGGCCAACATCCTCACTCAGACACTCTTCAGATGCAAAATCTAGAGGTATTATTTCATGGAGTGGTTATGTTTAACTTTTTGATGTATGAATAAAAAAAAGCCTCTGGCATGCTCCATTAAGGGCCAACGGCTGCATTAAAGCAGAAAAGAAGAATGAACATGGCCCTTCAATGGCCCTGTCCTCTAACCCTCTCAGGGAAGGCTATCATCATTAGCATGTCTCAGAGGCTGGACATAGTGCCCCTCCATTAGGAGCACAGAGACCGAATAACTCAATATGTCGATAGGGGATTGATTCTGATAAGAGCCCTTGCAGAAAACAAAAAAACGCAGCTGCTTTCAACCACAAGGGAATACACATTTTTTTAACAAACATGTTCATGAGCAAATCTGTATGGATCCGGCATAGCTTTGGGAATAGGAAGAGAAGCTTATGGGAGTCTAGTCAAGGCTTTATTTAAAAAAACAAATACACTTTGAAATTATTAACATTTTCAAGGTCTCCTAAATGACAATATTTTAGGGTGAAGGGAAGAGATGGCCTAGTTATCCAGTACAGTAGGCTATAGCCAAAACACAACACCTAATGAGAGGTGTGAGAAGGACATCTTGCAACTAAATGGTCTTTAGAGAACAGGATTTTGATTTAATGTTTCCATTCATGTCCACTGAAGGAGGTCTCACCGAAATGTACAACTCTGCCTTCAGCCACATTACTTTGTTCAACACCAGCTCTACATGCTACACAAAAAGTGCATAGTGATTCATGTTTTTAAATCTTTGTTAAACAAAAACACCTGAAAAAGTTGTACTATATCATGCTAGTCTCTCTCTCTCCTCTTCTGAACCGGATATAGAGCCAGCCAGACAGCTTACAGAGGATGTGTATACAGCTCTGAATCTCTTCTAATACAGTGGCGTCCCCAGACGTCTCCCAGGGTTAAAATCCTCATTACTAGTCATGGCCAGGCCCTAACCCTTTGAAATTACTCTGGCTAATTAGCACCAACGGATGGCCTCCGAGTTAATTAACTGGAATTCTCCTAAGGGGCATTATCAAAATGTTTAAGAAATTAACACATTGCCAGTTTGCCAATTGTACGTAATTGATTGGTTCCTATTCAGGTTTTGAACTCGGGCCCTTTGCCTCCGTTTAGCTAACCATCCGGGTAGAGTTAAAGGGGATTGGAATCCTGATCCATTTACAAGAGCAGAGCCCGAAACGTGGGTAGACACTGCACTGACTTGTTATAAAATCACTGCGTGTCCTGATTGTAGTTAAATGTTTTCCAGTTAATGAGGAGGCAGTTTGCTATTAGTTCTGACTCATAAAGATGAGCTGTATTGCAATTAGATAGCCACTGCATGCTAGTTAGCAGTGACGACAACAACGCATACCCTACACTTAAGGAAATGGAAAGCAGAAAGGCAGAATGATTTGAATTTGCAGCATAAACAGGCCAATGTGAATAATCTGTAAATCCCCACATAAAACCAACCATGTAGTAATATCATGCACGATGAAGCATTAGGAGCCTAATTCAGATCAGGATTTATTCAGAAAAAAAGACAGTCTTCAAATTAATGGACTAATTATAGGTGTTGACAGACACACACACATACACCCCTCCAATAGGGTGATGATGGAAACCATTTGAAATTCTCAGGGAAGTGTTCCTGCTTTAAGCCAAAACTGATAGGACAGTGGTGATTCTCTCGCACTTCCTCATCCTTGCCTCCTACCCTCTTCTAGAGCTGTAGAGGAAGTCAAGGTTATGTCCCGGCCATTAGGGGAGTTAGAGGACATTTGGAGGAGGCTCCATTAGGCGCAAACCATGACGTCAGCCTGTTTGGGATGGGAACAGTGCGGTGGTAGAGAGGAGGCAGGAGCAGTGCTGTGGTAGAGAGGGGAAGGAAGAGGGGGCAGGAGCAGTGCTGTGGTAGAGACGGGGAGGAAGAGGGGGCAGGAGCAGTGCTGTGGTAGAAAAGGGAAGTAAGAGGAGGCAGGAGCAGTGCTGTGGTAGAGGGGAAGGAAGAGGGGGCAAGAGCAGTGCTGTGGTAGAGAGGGGAAGGAAGAGGGGGCAGGAGCAGTGCTGTGGTAAAGAGGGGAAGGAAGAGGAGGCAGGAGCAGTGCTGTGGTAGAGAGGGGAAGGAAGAGGAGGCAGGAGCAGTGTTGTGGTAGAGAGGGGAAGGAAGAGGAGGCAGGAGCAGTGCTGTGGTAAAGAGGGGACGGAAGAGATAGGCAGGAGCAGTGCTGTGGTAAAGTGGGGAAGGAAAATGAGGCAGGAGCAGTGCTGTGGTAGAGAGGGTAAGGAAGAGGAGGCAGGAGCAGTGCTGTGGTAAAGAGGGGAAGGAAGAGGAGGCAGGAGCAGTGCTGTGGTAAAGAGGGGAAGGAAGAGGGGGCAGGAGCAGTGTTGTGGTAGAGAGGGGAAGGAAGAGGAGGCAGGAGCAGTGCTGTGGTAGAGAGGGGAAGGAAGAGGACGCAGGAGCAGTGCTGTGGTAAAGAGGGGAAGGAAGAGGAGGCAGGAGCAGTGCTGTGGTAAAGAGGGGAAGGAAGAGGAGGCAGGAGCAGTGCTGTGGTAGAGAGGGGAAGGAAGAGGAGGCAGGAGCAGTGGAGCATGGATTTAGATCATTGAGATTTGCTTCATCTGCAATGTGAGGGACAACAGGGCTTAATTAGCTGCAGACAGGCTTAGCTGGAGAACAAGCCCAAGTCTCTGGGTCTCCACAGATAGGACAGTTAGCCATTATCATAGCTAATAAGATACTTCATAGGGACACATAATTGCAGGTGTCAGTTCTAGAGGGAAGATAAGAGTGAGGAGGAAGGTGTAGATGCTCCATCTGTCAAAGTGAACTCCTCTCACACTGGAATGATTTGTGCAGGACCTGGGTTACATAGGTTAGGTCAAGGTCAATGCCCTACAGTAGCCTATAACCTTAAAATGTGTTTACAATATTGCTCTTCATCCTTCCATTTTAACTGCTGCCATTTCCCAGCATCTCCCAACTTAATTATCATCAGTAGAAAATAACTGAATTGACTGGGTTGATGTGTGCGTGCATTCATTCATTACCGTACATTCTTGCTTTGCAGGCTGCCAAATTCAGAATGATCGCAGCCCTTCTAAATTATTGAAAAAGCCTAAACACCTCTTATGAGCTACAGAAATGGCTATTAACCTTGGCGAAATGATATTCAAATCCAGTTATAGCTAACTGTACTGTATCCCTCGCTGGGAGGAAATGTAAATGTGTTCTTGCTGTAGACAGATGGGGAAGCCGCCTGGCGTTTGAAGTTCCAGCAACCAGTCGTCGCAGTCCCCACCCCCCCACTAAAATATTCAGGACAGTCTCTCATTGAGCTCCTTTCTCCCTGCCGTTTCCTACTCAAACTGACGCTGGGTTGCAGCACTACGGGGCCAGAGAGCTGTGACACCTTAAAGAACGTGGCAAATGTTTACAAATTCAGCACGGTGAGGCGACAGTGAAAAACAGCTGGAGGATTATCTCACTGTGCAGACAAGAATTCAGGAGATTTGATTCATGAGAAAAAAACACCCTACCCCTCTCTCTCCCTCATACACCATCCATCTGAAATATTGCGATTTCTTGCGCATTGTTATTGACAAATCATCTTAAATGTAATTCCCTATGGAGCGGACAACTGTCATAGCCGATGAGACTCCATTGTGACACTACCTGCCAGTCAGTCAGTCATCCTGCACGGGCTCTGATACTGTGCCACAGACAACAGCATCCTGGATTGTTACTCTTATCCCTTCGGCAGTGGGCTCATAAAAGAGAGCGAGAGAGGGTGTCAAAACCAGGTGCTGCAGCCAGAAAACTTAGATTAGAAGTTCTGCATGAGTTTACCACTGGGGGGAGAGAAGTGGTGCTGAAGTCAATGTGTTCCGTCACAGACTAAAACGATCAATTGTTTGGAACGCTGGCAGATGTCCAGGCTCCTGCAGATTGCATGTAGATGAAGTCTGAACTAGAGGTCGACCGAATTTGATTTTTCGACGCTGATACCGATTATTGGAGGACCAAAAAAAAGTCGCTACCGATTAAATCGGACGATTCTTTTTATTTATTTGTAATAATGAAAATTACAACACTGAATGAACACTTATTTTAACTTAATATAATAAATACATCAATAAAAATCAATTTAGCCTCAAATAAATAATGAAACATGTTCAATTTGGTTTAAATAAAGCAAAAACAAAGTGTTGGAGAAGAAAGTAAAAGTGCAATATGTGCCATGTAAAAAAGCTAACATTTAAATTCCTTGCTCAGAACATGAGAACATATGAAAGCTGGTGGTTCCTTTTAACATGAGACTTCAGTATTCCAAGGTAAGAGGTTTTTAGGTTGTAGTAAATATAGTATTTATAGGACTATTTCTCTCTATATCATTTGTATTTCATATACCTTTTACTATTGGATGTTCTTATAAGCACTTTAGTATTGCCAGTGTAACAGTATAGCTTCCGTCCCTCTCCTCGCCCCTACCTGGACTCGAACCGGGAACACATCGACAACAGCCACCCTCGAAGCATTGTTACCCATCGCTCCACAAAATCCGCGGCCCTTCCAAGGGGAGCAACTACTCCAAGTCTCAGACCGGGTGATGTTTGAAACGCTATTAGCGTGCACCCCACTAACTAGCTAGCCATTTCACATCGGTTACACCAGTCTAATCTCGGGAGTTGATAGGCTTGAAGTCATAAACAGCTCAATGCTTGAAGCACAGGGAAGAGCTGCTGGCAAAATGCAGGAACGCGGTATTTGAATGAATGCTGACGAGCCTGCTGCTGCCTACCACCGCTCAGTCAGGCTGCTCTATCAAATATCAAATCATAAACTTAATTATAACATAATAACACACAGAAATATGAGCCTTTGGTCATTAATATGGTCGAATCCGGAAACTATCATTTCGAAAAGAAAACGTTTATAATTTCAGTGAAATACGGAACCGTTCGGTATTTTATCTAAAGGGTGGCATCCCTTAGTCTAAATATTGCTATTACATTGTACAACCTTCAATGTTATGCCAGGCGGCCCAAACTGTTGCATATACCCTGACTCTGCGTGCAATGAACGCAAGAGAAGTGACACAATTTCACCTGGTTAATATTGCCTGCTAACCTGGATTTCTTTTAGCTAAATATGCAGGTTTAAAAATATATACTTCTGTGTATTGATTTAAAAAAAAGGCATTGGTGTTTATGGTTAGGTACAGTCGTGCAACGATTGTGCTTTTTTCGCAAATGCGCTTTTGGTAAATCAACCCCCTGCGTTGCATCGATCATATGCAACGCAGGACACACTAGATAAACTAGTAATATCATCAACCATGTGTAGTTAACTAGTGATTAAGATTGATTGATTGTTTTTTATAAGATAAGTTTAATGCTAGCTAGCAACTTACTTTGGCTTCTTAATGCATTCGCATAACAGGCAGGCTCTTCGTGGAGTGCAATGAGAGGCAGGTGGTTGGTGCGTTGGACTAGTTAACCATAAGGTTGCAAGATTGAATCCCCTGCCCCTGAACAAGGCAGTTAACCCACCGTTCCTAGGCCGTCATTGAAAATAAGAATGTGTTCTTAACTGACTTGCCTAGTTAAAAAAAGGTGTAAAAAAAAAAAAAACAGCCAAATCGGTGTCCAAAAATACAGATTTCCGATTGTTATGAAAACTTGAAATCTGCCCTAATTAATCGGCCATTCCGATTAATCTTTCGACCTCTAGTCTGAACACAAGGAGAGGCTGGGGGCGATTTAACCCCTGAAGCAGAGGGACATTTTTAACATCTCCAGATTGTATTCTAGCCCAGATGGGTGAAAATGGCTGAGCTCTGCTTCATCAAGAGTTAGGCATAGTGGTGTTGTCAATAACACCAGAGAAACAGAAAATACCACAATAGATCTGCCAAGAGATCATCTATCTAATGATATGCAATCGAAAAGGTTAAACAAACCATACAACTATGCACAAGGACGCCTTAACAATTTCCAAAGAAAATTGTACAAAAACACATTTACTTCACCTTACAGATGCAAAGTTTGAAAACAGAATGACAGTGCCAACGATCATTCTGTTACAAACTTTGCATGTGCACCGTTTTTCAAGTATGCCTAAATGTGTTTGTAAAATGTTGTGGAAATTGGTAAATGTAGTTCTTGTGCATAGAGTTGTATGGTTTGTTTAACTTTGCAATCATTGGTTTTTAGTTTGACATACATTTTCAAGTGTCTCAGCATCACTCTGTTACTAGAGAATTGCCCTTCTCCAATACCTAATTTATCACACACACACCATGGAAACTAAGGTTGCTTGCATCATCTTCAAAATGTTTGACTTTTAAGAAAATATAAAGATGTGCAATGTAAGACAACTTGGCAGTGTGTGCCTTCTCATTATCCCAAGCATTCTTCCTGATAGATTAAGCTAGTCCCTAGCTACTAAAGCTAGGCTGTGTCTCATTATGCAGTACCAACGAGATGAAAATATATGCTTACTTAGCACTATACACAGAATACCAAACTAGATTTTCAAGCAGCAAGTACCCATGTTGGTGGTCTGTCTACTACGCTTGCTAGGAGAGTGCTGTTAGTGTTAGCCTAGTCGTGGGATGGTAAGTGATTCAGTAACTGTGTTTGGGGCTTCAGACAGATGCTAGCCTATACTGTGGGTAAAAGTAGGTATTAGGTCAACTGTGCCCCCCATATATCTCACCTGTAGATAAAGGGCAATAACGCTAATGACAATGATCATAACAGCAATGATGCTTTAGCAATAAACTCTGATGATAGCTAATTGACTCCATCATTTAGTAAGGTTAATTAGGCTGGGCTACTTGAAAAACACATACACAGCTATTTCAGGTCAATTAATATTAGAAGAGAGAAGAATTAGACTGCAGAACTAGGCCTTTATTGAGCTACATCAATATAGCCTTCTGTATCTATCAATAGGAGATAGCAGTGACCCAGGGGAATAGTCCTATGACGCACTCAGCCACCTTCAAACTGTGGCCACAAATAGCCCATCCTCCTTTCAAAAACGTATTCCTCACAACTACATAACACTGCTGGAGTAATTGTGTGAATCTATTAGTGAGGTCTGGATATAGTAAACAAAGACATGAAGCCTCATCCACTCCCAAGTTACTCTCTATCCCCAAGTGTCACTGACAAACTGCGATAACTCTGAAAACATATGTGATGATGCACAAAGCACAAAAGGAGAAGTCAACATAGGAGACTCCAAAAGTCCAACTAGCCTAGGCTAAAAGAGGCACCGACAATCTATCAAGCTATGCTAGTTTGAGTACATATGATGCAACTTGTTTCAATCTGGTTGCCCTTAGTGTGCTGATTGACATGCTGTTCTGCAATCTCATGGCCTAACACGTTACTATTTTGTATTCTTAGAAAACGTATCCACCAAATGTAAAAATATTCTGATTCATCTAACAAAGTGTATTATAAACTAGTGACCTGACTGAAGTTGCAACTGGGGAAAAAAAATATATTTCGCAACAATCAGTCAAACAGGGACACTTTATCTACATACATTCTGTTTAAAGTACAAATAGGAAACAACCTTTGCACCATTACCCCATCTTGAAAGCTGACATTACTATTAACCGCTATAGAAGCATTTAAGTCAATTGGGGTCAAAGGTAGAATAGTGAGTTACCCAGGGAAAAACAGAGGTCAATCAATATCACATAACAGTTTAATTCATTTGAGGCACCTCGATTTAATTATTTTTAGTTGGTCAACCTTGCAAATAAAATGCTGTCTGCCACACAAATAACCTTATTATTCAGCAGTTCTATACTATTGTCAATTAAACTTGATACTCAAATCACTATGTGCAGTACAACAATGGCTAGAATGCATGCATGATGCTCGTGACTAAAGTCTACTGACAGTGCTCTTAGTGTTCTAACAACAGTTGTCTTCCATGGAAATATGTTTCGTTTTAAGATATTTCATTTCAATTGCATCGATGGTTAGGTAATAATGGACTGTTACAACAGCGAGCTGTTTCTCAATTTTGATCCGTCAGTTCTGGATACAGCAGCGAGTTTGGTGAGTTCTCAGTGACAGTAAAAGCGTAATGAAAAGCCTATTGTCAACATTTTAAATTGTGTCAGTACCTTGAATTTGTCAAGAAATAAGTACTTAGCACTTGCTCCGCGTAAACCTCTTGCTACAGCCTGTGATGCCATGGATGCCGCCATGTTGACCGGGAAAGAGAAAGACCGCGTGCGCGCAATCTGACCGCTGATAGGAAGGCTGGCGGAAGTGGGCGTTACAATAAAACTACATTTTCGCCACGACAATCTGCCTGACTTGGCAATGTATTGTGCCTCTGTACCAGTCGTTAAACAGAAATGTAACATTTCAACGATAAAATATATGAAAAAAGTGCATATTAGGCTATTGACAATATGAATATTTAGATATGCAAAATCTAATTTTATTGGTCACATAGAATGGTTAGCGAAATGGTTGTGCTTCTAGTTGTAGCAATATCAACAAGTAATCTAACAATTCCACAACAACTACCTAATACACACAAATGTAAGTAAAGGGATAGAATAACAATATGTACACAAAAATATATGGATGAGCAATGACCGAGCAGCATAGGCAAGATGCAATAGATGGTATAAAATGCAGTATATGCATATGGGATGAGTAATGCAAGTTATGTCAGCATCATTATTAAAGTGGCATTAATAAAGTCACTAGTGATCCATTTGTTAGAGTGGCCAATGATTTCAAGGTCTGTATGTAGGCAGTAGCCTCTCTGTGTTAGTGATGGCTATTTAACAGTCTGACGGCCTTGAGATTGAAAAATAGCTTCAGTCTCTCAGTCCCAGCTTTGATGCACCTGTACTGACCTCGCCTTCTGGGTGGTTGCAGGGTGAACAGGCAGTGGCTCGGGTGGTTTTTGTCCTTGATGTTCTTTTTGGCCTTCCTGTGACATCAGGTGCTGTTGGTGTAATGGAGGGCAGGTAGTTTGCCCCCAGTGATGCGTTGTGCAGACCACATCTTCCTCTGGGGAGCCTTGCAGTTGTGAGCGGTGCAGTTGTCGTACCAGGTGGTGATACAACACGATAGGATGCTCTCGATTGTGCATATGTAAAAGTTTTAGGTGCTGTTGAGCATTCTTCACCACACTGTCTGTTTGGGTGGCACATTTCAGTTTGTCCGTGATGTGTACACCGAGGAACTTAAAGCTTTCCACCTTCTCCACTACTGTCCCGTCAATGTGGATAGGGGGGTGCTCCCTCTGCGGTTTCCTGAAGTCCACGATCATCTCCTTTGTTTTGTTGATGTTGAGTGAGAGGTTGTTTTCCTGACACCACACTCCGAGTGCCCTCACTCCCTATAGGCTGTATTGTTGTTGTTGGTGATCAGGCCTACTACTGTTGTGTCGTCTGCAAACTTGTTGATTGAGTTGGAGGCGTGCATGGCCACGCAGTCATGGGTGAACAGAGAGTACAGGAGGGGGCTGATCACGCACCCTTGTGGGGCCCCAGTGTTGTCTCTCAAAGCACTTCATGATGACAGAAGTGAGCGCTATGGGGCGATGGTCATTCAGTTCAGTTACCTTTGCCTTCTTGGGTACAGGAACAAAGGTGGCCATCTTGAAGCATGTGGGGACAGCAGACTGGGATAGGGAGAGATGGCAGTGCGTCGGTGGCACTGTATTATTGTCAAAGCGGGCAAAGAAGGTGTTTAGTTTGTCTGGAAGCAAGACGTCGGTGTCCGTTACATGGCTGATTTTCTTTATGTAGTCCGTGATTGTCCCCCTTTAACTAAGTAAGACACCCTGTGTTGTTACCGTTTTGTTTGTACAGCTTGCTAGACCCATTGTGTCAAGTTACTCCGGTTCACACTGACCTTGTGCAATGCCATAAGAATCATCAGATCTTTTTCCCTCTCTGTCACGGATGCAGTCAAATGCCAGACTTTTCTCCATCTCCTTCTCATACTCTGCTTCCACCGGACATTCCACTGATTTCAAAATTCTGTCAACTTCTATCGTGACAGCAACACTGTTGATCACCGTTTCTTCCCCATCACTGTCATCAGAAGACTCGACAATGTATGGTTCAATGAAACTGTTATTACCTAAGTCAGATATTTCCTCACTGTCTGATTCATTTTCAGAGTCACGATCGTCCTCCAGAAGTAGTCCATCAGAACTTTTTCCAAACTAACCTTTGTTTCCCACTAACCTTGGGCCTGCTAAATTCAGGGCAGCAATGTTGTTGAGAGCAGTAGCAACACTTTTACGGTTCTCGATGGCAACTGTATCTTTCATAAAATCCACGGTAGAAAGGATTATTCACACCTACTGAGCAGCTCATGTTATAGAAGCGTAATACATGGCAGACCAATCCGAACTCACCTCTTGGCATGTCCAGCCCATCCATTATCTCAGCCAATCATGGATTGCGGGAAGGTCCCTCACTTTTTCCTTGGCTAAACCAACTAGGCTCGTAATTTAACACTTTTATTCATATTTACAAATGGCATACAAGTTTGTTATTAAGAAACATGAAAGTTCACAAGTTCCAGAAGGCATTTCCACCAAAAAACGCATTATAATAAATAAATAAAAAATATGTTCAAATGCCTCTCCTGTGAAGTAGTGACGTGCGACATATGCCTAGCTTCCTGAAACTAGTCACCTTCAGAGTACAATCCAGACAGAACTTTTAATTTGTTAAAAGAGATCTATCATCTGCAGGTGCCATGCCATATCAGTCAAATAATGTATGTGCAAACAGTCCTCTCTCACTGAAACCTTCTTTTACACATATTACTGGACCGTAAATTACAGGGGCAGAAAGATGAGTGAAGTTAATGGAGAACATGCACATTGTCAAAGGTGTATCTTCAGCCTGGTCTCATTGACTCATTGACATAGTAAAAGTAAATCCGTCACACTCAAATTAGTATGATATGTTACTTTTGGTATGGTTAAATAAAACAGAAGGTTACTGAAGCAATAACAAAAGGAAGGAGGTTGGTCAGGCATATAATGCAAATGTCTAACAACCCAAAGGTTGCATGTTCGAATCACATCACAAACAACTTGAGCATTTTATCAAATTAGCAACATAGCAACTATTTACTACTTTCTAGCTACTTTGCAACTTCTTAGCATGTTAGCGAACTCTTCCCCTAACCCTAACCTTAACCCTATCCTTAGCCATAACCCTAATCTTAACCCTAACCTTAACCTCTAACCCCAACCCCTAGCCTAGATAATGTTAGCCACCTAGCTAACGTTAGCCACAAGAACTTGGAATTTGTAACATATCGTACGAATTGTAATTTATAACATATCAGATTAAATGGATCCATAAATTAATGCATACCATATTAAATGTAACATACCATGCCAAATGGAAGGAGACAGATTTACCTTTACTATGTTACTTCTACCCCTGTGCCCAGATTGGTATCTCATCTGTTTTGAGCCTCCAGCTCATTTCACTTTAATGACCTTGTGTATTCAGTGCTGCACCAGGCTGCCACTCTCCTCAGTAGACAAGGATTGTGTGAGCTCGACTGAATAGCTAAATAACCCACTCACCCAGTCCTCCAGAGCACTCATTACCCTGACATCTTTAAAGGGCAGAGAGGGCAAAGTGATCATAAAGAGCAGTGATTATGACAGAGAGTGAGAGAGACACACGCTTAGAAATGATCAGTGTCAGCAGCAGACGAGGGAGGGCGAGACAGAGGGGAGGAGAAGGTGATGAAGCACCTCTCGAAAAAAAGATGAGTGTGTTTTCTCCAGCCCTGTTTCGGTCAAATAAACAAAGCTGTTCGGCTGTGAAAATGAATTCCACTTTTGACATGTACAAATGTGGGAAATGTTATAATGGCAAATGAGGTGAATTTTCTTCCTGTTTATTCTATTCTTTGCTTTGCCAACCAACCTCTCTTGTTTGGGTAGAGCTTTCAATAGTCAGTGATCCATATTCCGTAAAGTAAAATATTCTCTGGGAGGTCTGGCCTTCCACTAATTTATAACCAAGGCAAGAGCAAAAATGAAGTAAAGATGCTGGCTCTGCACAATATTTGATTCTGTCAACAAATTGTGCCTAATGTATGAAAATCCCTGTGCCATAGTATCAATGCATTGTTGTCATGAAATTAGAATCTCCAACTCAGTAGGCTATCAAATTTTAACAACAGATCAAATCAACCAGAGTGATCAACAGGATTTATGGTTTTCCTTTTCATCCAGATGGACATGCCTTTCAGAATACCAACGTGTCTGACTCATGCAATTACACATTTTTAAATTTAAGATGATGCTCTCTCTCTCTCTCACAGAACAAGCAAATGTGTATTTTGTCCCTGGCGGGAAAGAAACGTGGCTTGTTGTATTCCTGATTTACAATCTGTTTATACTTTGGAATTAGTATAGGTGCCAGATCTGTTATTGGTTATCATAATTCGTAGCAGAGTGTCACTCTTTCCATAACACACATTCCAATTTGTGGCTGCATGCCACACAGGCTTCTTGCCTTCATCTCAACACCCCATGGCAGGTCCCTCATTGTTCCTGGGGTGTAAAAAGAGAACATTCAGACATGGACAATGTAACATGTCAATGTGATAACTTCCTCAATGTCATTCCATAGTGTTTTTATTCCAACATAAAACACATTATACACTCTCTGATGGTTATGAATGTTATACTTACCTTTGAGAGATGAGATGGTACTGGTATGGTGTGATATTTGCATTGAGATGATGTGCAGATTATTTTTCTTGGCATCAAAGGAAGAATGGACGAAAGGACACATTGACACATTGACTCAGTACCGGTACCCGCTGAATATAGCCCCGCTATTGTTATTTACTGCTGCTCTTATTTGTTATTCTTATCTCTTACATTTTTTTAGGTATTTTCTTAAAACTCCATTGTTGGTTAAGGTCTTGTAAGTAAGCATTTTACTGTAAGGTCTACCTACACCTGTTGTATTCGGTGCATGTGACAAAAAAAAGTGATTTAATTTGAAAGGAAAGAAGGATAGAATAGATGGACAGGGGAAGTAAAGGAACTTGTGGGCTTAGAACAATAGGACACAATCTCTCAAATCAAATGCAGTGATTTCATTCACAATGTAGATAATGATGTGAGTTCCAGACATACATCTTTAATTAGTCAGCGAAGAAGACATTGTCTCTAGCTTTATAGTAATTAGAAACAGCACTGAAACTACTATGCAGCTCCTGTTTATGTCCAACCTCATTAACATCTCTGGTCTCTTCTACAACCACGTTCAGCGCTACTCTAAGAGGGAGATAATGATGTCGCACATCTGATCTTCCTCGCTCCCACCACTATTCCCATAAGAGAGTCCAGGGAGGCACCGCAAGTGTTTTGTGGTTTTCCTCCATAATACAAAGCCAATTTCCACTCAGCAGGCCATAGGCACGAAGAGGAGAGCCACAGATCCCAGAAGGCTGTGTGGTCTGCTCACCCTTCCCTCACACTTATGTAACAGCAGGGCTTCACTACCAACCCACAGGGCTCACTGCATGGGACTGAGATCTCAGGGCCTGCCCAGTGGAATCTGGTCTCCATTACCTCTCTCTGTCTTCCTGTCTCTGTTTCTGTCTGTCCCTCTCTCGGTCTCTGTCTGTCTGTCTCTATGTCTCTCTCTTTCTTTTTCTCCTCACTCTGATCAGTCTGTTAACCCCATTTTTCGCCAGCGAGTTTGAACCCTGAGTTCTGTGCTGTGCTAATGATGAACGTCCCGGGGCCCTCTTCATAAGTCAATGAGACATTGACAGCTAGGCGGTGCCGTCTCATTAAATGGGCTGCTTGGTGTGGCGTATCACTGACTAGAAAAGAGAGAGGGCCAACTGAATAATCCTCCTTCCATCCCTCTCCTCACAGGCTGATTCTCAGCCTGAACAGCCTTGGGCCCTATGGGTATCCCTGAAAAAGCTTTTCCATCCTGAGAGAGAGGATCTTAAGTCTTTGCGTCTTCTTTTTAGATTCACCCTGCTCACACTAAAGGCCCCAGCTACTCTCCTCTGGCTCCATGCAAATAAGCTCATTTCAGTTCATTAACTCCCCACTCCTATGCCTGCACTGTCTGAAAAAGAAAGACATTGTGAGGCACACTCTCAATGATTTGAATGTGCAATGGTGCCTCTTTGAATGCAGTATATGATACACTCAGGGACAGAGTTTCAAAATGGCTGCTGTGCTGTTATCCCTGTCAAAGCTCCGCTTTCACACTCAGTTTTATTGTATGTTTGCTCACAGCTTTATGTAGCATTAGGCAGCCACAGGAAGTCCTTGTTTTCTATCCGCCAGAATACCAAATGAGTCAGAGAGATGGGGAATTAATGCACTTAACTGCTGAGTCAACGGGCAGGGAATCTAGGAGCTTAGTCACAGAGAACGTAAACCTGCTGCCTGAAGAGGAAATTAAAATGGGAGAAAGATACCATTATGACCCATGATGGAGATCAGAATGCATGGTCATTCTGTGCTCAGCACATCTTTTCATATGATAGAATGCAAAAATAATTAATCATCTTTTTTGTCCCACTCTAGTGCCCCCAGTGTCAAATCAATGTTTATGTATGAGTCTAAGTCCTCCTCCCCAGCTCTCCACACTAGTATATATGTAACCCCAATAATATGGCAATAGTCATAAATACAGTCATATTAAAACTGTCTAGATTTACCATTTTATTTTCCTGGGTGTACAAATGACTTTCTGTTTGGTTGCTTTGGATCAACAGTACCAGTCAAAGTTTGGACATGATCACGTTTCAGGTAAGACCCAAATGCAGACTGTGTTGAAGTAACAATGTTGATTACAGCAACAGGGGCAGGCAATCGACAGGTCAAGGCAAGCATGGGACGATAATCCAGAGTGGTGGGGCAAAGGTACAGGATGACAGGCAGGCTCAGGGGAAGGCAGAGTGGTCAGGCAGGCAGGCTCAGAGTCAGGACAGGCAAAGGTCAAAACCAGAAGGGTGAGAAAAGAGAGACTGCGGAAAAGAGGGAGCTGAGACAAAACGCTGGTTGACTTGACAAACAAGACGAACTGGCAACAGACAAACAGAGAACACAGGTATAAGTACCCAGGGGATAATGGGGAAGATGGGTGACAACTGGAGGGGGTGGAGACAAGCACAAATACAGGTGAAACAGATCAGGGCATGACAAACACATTCAAGGGATTTTCTTTATTTTTACTATTTTCTACATTGTAGAATAATAGTGAAGACATCAAAACTATTAAGTAACACGTATGGAATCATGTAGTAACCAAGAAAGTGTTAAACAGATCAAAATATATTTTATATTTGAGATTCTTCAAAGTAGTCACCCTTTGCCTTGATGAAACTTTGCACACTCTTGGCATTCTCTCAACCAGCTTCACCTGGAATGCAGTCTTGAAGTTGTTCCCACATATGCGGAGCACTTTTTGGCTGCTTTTCCTTCACTCTGCGGTCCATCTCATCCCTAACCATCTCAATTGGGTTGAGGTCGGGTGATTGTTGAGGCAAGGTCATCTGATACATCACTCCCCTTCTTGGTCAAATAGCCCTTACACAGCCTGGAGGTGTGTTGGGTCATTGACCGATTGAAAAACAAGTTATAGTCCCACTAAACTCAAACCAGATGGGATGGTGTATTGCTGCAGAATGCTGTGGTATCCATGCTAATTAAGTGTGCCTTGAATTCTAAATAAATCAGCAAAGCACCCCCTTCGCTATCATTCTACAATGTAGAAAGTTGTACAAATATAGAAAAACCCTTGAATGAGTAGCGTTCCCAAACTTTTGACTGGTACTGTATGGTGTGGTGTAAAAAGCAATTATGTGCCTACATGTTGTATTTGGAGTGAACATGTACAATATATAACATTTAGCAGACACTTTTATCCACAGCGACCTACAGTCATGTCTGCATACTTTTTTCACACATAGGTGGCCACGGAAATTGAATCCACCATCCTGGCGTTGCAGGAGCCATGCTCTATCAATTGCGCTAAAGAGGTTTGAGTCAGTACAAAAACCCTACACAACCTGCACATCCTTCCCAGAGCCTGAAATCAGAGATAACTATCCACTCAGCTGGAGACATTCATTTTATTAGAGGAATAACATGAAAGGTCAGTATGGGGAATTGTTGAAGATTTATCTTGATTAAATAATTATCACAGCTAAAAGTTTGCTGGTAAGAGAATGTGTTTAAAAATGTGTAGGTATTTTTAGAATCTATATAATTTGCAACATTACACAAGCCTTAGGCTGACAACATGTTTTGAAATAGAGGTATCTAACACATAGGAGTGTTCAACCTGTTAATGTGGCTTGCTTTACTTACTCAAACAAACATCTGATTTTCTGCCTTAAAAGCGGCCCCTGTTTTATTTCAGTCTTGAATATCACACATGGCATACCTCACTGCACTGTCTGGGGAGCTGGAATCTCATAACCAATACCAAACACAGCACCTGCTGTATACACCGACTGCCCGGCCAGATCAGCAGAGACTGGAAAGGGCTTAGATGTGCATGTGAGAGAGTCAGAAAGCCAAATTCTTCTCAAGCTCCTCACTGCATGCTGTGCCACCTTCATCTCCAAAGGAGGACTGGGTCATACTTAAAACTCTTAGCTGCTCCTCTTCTCCTTTTCATTCCCTTACAAACCTCTGCCACATCAGCTCCAGTTCTGCCTGTGACCTCAGAGAAGAAGCTGGATTTCTCTTATCCCCCTCTCTCTGGGGGAATAGCACTGAGAATGAGGAGCTGGGAGGGAGGAGAGAAGAGAGAGATATTGGAGTTGGGCCACTGTGCTGAATACATAAATAGTCAACATGATAGAGGCACATAAAACTCCAGGCACATGCTTGAGGTTGATTATCATTTAAGTCCATGTAGTCCCGGGACACTCTTGAAAAATGCATGGGACATGTGCGTTCCGTGGGATCTGAAGAAATGTCAATAAAGTTATCAAAGCAATCAGGGCAGTGGTGAGGGGGATATTGGTGTGATAAATCATGCTGTGCCTACAGAGATCACAGTAGAGCGAGGGGAGGAGTGAGGACACATGGGGTCACATGATACTTAGTGCTGTGATCCTGTATACTCTGGGGAAACAGGGAAAACACCCTTTATTCAGTGTCAGTTTTGAAGTGTGACTCTTGATGCAAAGTCATTTGTGACACAGATACAGTTGAAGTTGGAAGTTTACATACACCTTAGTCAAATACATATGAGCTCAGTTTTTTTTTTACAATTCCTGACATTTAATCCTTGTAAAAATTCCCTGTCTTTGGTCAGCTTGGATCACCAATTTATTTTAAGAATGTGAAATGACAGAATAATAGTAGAGAGAATGATTTATTTCAGCTTTTATTTATTTCATCACATTCCTAGTGGGTCAGAAGTTTACATATACTAAATTTGAATTTGGTAGCATTGCCTTTAAATTGCTTAACTTGTGTCAAACGTTTCGGGAAGCCTTCCACGAGCTTCCCACAATAAGTTGGGTGAATTCCGGCCCATTCCTCCTGACAAAGCTGGTGTAACTGAGTCAGGTTTGTAAGCCTCCTTGCTCCCACACGCCTATTCGGTTCTGCCCACAAATTTTCTATGGGATTGAGGTCAGGGCTTTGTGATGGCCACTCCAATACCTTGCCTTTGTTGTCCTTAAGCCATTTTGACACAACTTTGGAAGTATGATTGGGGTCATTGTCCATTTGGAAGATCCATTTGCGACCAAGCTTTAACTTCCTGACTGATGTCTTGAGATGTTGCTTCAATATATCCTCATAATTGTCCATCCTCATGATGCCATCTATTTTGTGAAGTGCACCAGTCCCTCCTGCATCAAAGCACCCCCACAACATGATGCTGCCACCCCCGTGCTTCAGGGTTGGGATGGTGCTCTTCAGCTTGCATGCAAGCCTCCCCTTTTTCCTCCAAACATAACAATGGTCATTATGGCCAAACAGTTCTATTTTTGGTTCATCAGACCAGAGGACATTTCTCCAAAAAGTACCATCTTTGTCCACATGTGCAGTTGCAAACTGTAGTCTGTTTTTTTTAATGGCGGTTTTGGAGCAGTGGCTTCTTCCTTGCTGAGTGACCTTTCAGGTTATGTCGATATAGGACTCGTTTTACTGTGGATATAGATACTTTTGTACCTGTTTCCTCCAGCATCTTCACAAGGTTCTTTGCTGTTGTTCTGGGATTGATTTTTGCACCAAAGTACGTTCATCTCTAGGAGACAGAACGCATCTCCTTCCTGAGCGGTATGACGGCTACGTGGTCCCATGGTGTTTATACTTGCGTACTATTGTTTGTACAGATGGACGTGGTACCTTCAGGCATTTGGACATTGCTCCCAAGGATGAACCAGACATGTGGAGGTCTACAGGTTTTTTTTCTGAGGTCTTGGCTGATTTCTTTTGCTTTTCCCATGTCAAGCAAAGAGGCACTGAGTTTGAAGGTAGGCCTTGAAATACATCCACAGATAAAACTCCAATTGACTCAAATGATGTTAATTAGCTTATCAGAAGCTTCTAAAGCCATGGCATAATTTTCAGAAATTTTCCAAGCTGTTTAAAGGCACATTCAACTTGGTGTATGTAAACTTCAGACTTCAACTGTACCTTTGTGAGGGATGTCTCTGTATTTTTTTCTCAGAATAGCTGCTTATGTACTCTGCTGCTGTCTCTCTCGGGGGTATGTTTGGCAAATACAACAGCTACTTCACAATCAGTGACATCAAAAACATGGCCTGAATTAGACATGAATAGATAAATCTTTCTGAGACATCTTTTTTAAAAACATTTATTATGTGTGACCACAGCAATGCTGATTCATTTTCATATGTAACCCAATAGTGCTCTATGTCATATTGGTCATGTAATTACACAAGCAAGTCAATTAGTTATTCACTAATGTAGTGGGAACAAGAGAAAAAAACACTTATGATTTACAGGCTTGTCATATTGTTACTGTGTCTTGGCTAAAATTCAGTTTATATCTTATCAACGGGCATAATTGCCCCAGACACACCTCAATCTTGTTAATTACCAACACGAGTAAAAAGTAACACACTGTATGTAGATGAATGCGGGTGAGAGAGAGATTTTGGAGGCCCATTAACCTTGTTTGCCAGTGTTGTGTGGAGGTATGTACCTCCTCCATTGAAGCCCTCATCGCTTTGAGAATGTCAGGGGATCCACTACTAATTAACCTTGTGGGGACAACCTCTGTTTGAGGAGACTGGGGGGAGAATATTAAGGAGATGTTCACAGGGCCATTAGCAACAAGATTAACACATCTAACTTTTAAGTGGCTTTTTGACACAAAACCAATATTTGTCTGAACTCCCGGTACTCCTCTGCATGGCCCGGCTGAATTCTAAGTGAAGCCTGTTTTCCCCCCTCTGAAACCTCGCATATCATACTGCTGTCATCTCTATTACTAGGATTTATGATCTTGGATATCTGTATTGAGTGTGTGCATTACAAAGCTATACACTGTAGGATGTTCATTGAGTACCTGTGGAAAAATGTAAGCCCTCTTTTATAGGAGAAGCTAGTTTAGAGCAGGGTGGATCAGGCTTACAGTCTCCTTTGCAGTCCACAGACACAAGCAATATTGGCAACTTTATTGTAAAATGATTGTCGTGCACTAGTGACTCATTGAGCAATTTTGGTGCAGTGAGACAGGAGAATTAAAACAATCCATTCACATCATATCATAAGCTAAGGACCCTGGGACTAAACACCTCCCTCTGCAACTGGATCCTGGACTTCTTGACGAGCCGCCCGCAAATGGGTAGGTAACAACACATCTGCCAACACAACACATCCGCCACGCTGATCCTCAACACACCCTCAGAGGTGCGTGGTCAGTTCCCTCCTGTACTCCTTGTTCACTCATGACTGCGCGGCAAGACACGACTCCAACACCATCATTAAGTTTGCTGATGACACAATAGTGGTAAGACTGATCACCGACAACGACGATTCAGCCTATAGGGAGGAGGTCAGAGACCTGGCCGTGTGGTGCCAGGACAACAACCTCTCCCCCACATGATTAAGACAAAGGAGATGATTGTGGACTACAGGAAAAGGAGGACCGAGCATGCCCCCATTCTCACCGACGGGGCTGTAGTAGAGCAGGTTGAGAGCTTCAAGTTTCTTGATGTTCACATCACCAACAAACTAACATCGTCCAAGCACACCAAGACAGTCTTGAAGAGGGCACGACAAAACCTATTCCCCCTCAGGAGACTGAAAAGATTTGGCATGTGTCCTCAGATCCTCAAAAGGTTCAACAACTGCACCATCGAGAGCATCCTGACTGGTTGCATCACTGCCTGGAATGGCAACTGTTCGGCTTTCGACCGCAAGGCACTACAGAGGGTAGTGTGTGCGGCCCAGTACATTACTGGGGTCAAGCTTCCTGCCATCCAGGACCTCTATACCAGGCAGTGTCAGAGGAAGGCCCTAAAAATTGTCAAAGACTCCAGTCACCCTAGTCATAGACTGTTCTCGCTGCTACCGCATGGCAAGCGGCAATTCAATGGCTCAGACAAGAGACGTATGTGGCAGGGTCTACAGACAATCACGGATTACAAAGGGAAATCCAGACACATTGCGGACACCTACGTCTTGCTCCCGGACAAGCTAAACACAATCTCATCCGCCTCCTGGACTCCCTGATCACCCATGACTGCCTGGCCATGCACACCTCCAAATGAATTATCAAGTTTGCAGACGACAACAGTAATAGGCCTGATTACCAACAATGACGTGACAGATTGAAGGGAGGAGGTGAGGGCCCTGGTGGAGTGGTGCCAGGAAAATAACCTCTTCCTCAACGTCAACAAAATGAAGGAGCTGATCATGGACTTCGGAGACAGCAGAGGAAGCACACCCCTATCCACATCGACTGGACTGCAGTGGAGAGTGTGAAAAGCTTCAAGTTCCTCAGTGTACACATCACTGATGATCTGAAATGGTCCACCCACACAAACAGTGTGGTGAAGAAGGCGCAACAGTACCTCTTCAACCTCAGGAGGCTGAAGAAATTTGGCTTGGACCCTCACAAATTTGGCTTAGACCATCACAAACTTTTACAGATGCACAATTGTGAGCATCCTGTCGGGCTGTATCACCGCCTGGTACGGCAACTGCAACGCCTGCAACCGCAGGGCTCTCCAGAGGGTGGTGCGGTCTGCCCAACGCATCACCGGGGGCACACTGCCTGCCCTCCAGGACACCCACACCACCCGATGTCACAGGAAGGCCAAAAAGATCATCAAGGACATCAACCACCTGAGCCACGGCCCGTTCACCCCGCTATCATCCAGAAGGCGATGTCAGTACAGGTGCATCAAAGCAGGGACCAAGAGTCTGAAAAACTGCTTCTATCTCAAGGCCATCACTTGCCAGCTACCACCCAATTACCTGCACCTTAGAGGCTGCTGCCCTATGTACATAGACATGGAATCACTGGTCACTTTAATAATGGAAACCTAGTCACTTTAATAAAGATTACATTCTGCTTTACTCATGTCAAATGTACTGTATGTACTGTCAAGGTAAAAAATATGTTGTTCTACTGAACATGGCAGTTAGCCCACTGTTCACCGGTAGGCCATCATTGTAAAGAAGAATATGTTCTTAACTGACTTGCCTAGTTAAATAAAGGTTAAATAAAAAATAAAATAATACTGTATTCTACTTTATTTTAGTCAATGCCACTCTGACATTGCTCGTCCTAATATTTATATATTTCTTCATTCCATTATTTTACTTTTAGATTTGTGTGTATTGTTGTGAATTGTTAGATACTACTGCACTGTTGGAGCTAGGAAGACAAAAGCATTTCGCAATAACATCTGTATATATGTGTATACGTGTGTATGTGACCAATAACATTTTGTTTTATTTGATTTGAGATAATATTAAACAGATAGACAAACAAAGTACAAAGCTGAAATGTACCTCGTCTTATCTCGGATTCAGGGTTGAATGTTCTGTTACCGTAATATGAGGAAATATGAAAACACATAATGTGCCTCTTGTTTCTTTATTTTCAATAGCTTATTTGGGCACGCCATCAGTTACCTCTCAGCAGGCTGTGGTTCAATAGCACCCCTATCGTTTTGCATGATTCTAACTTTATCTGAAAAACACACCTGGGCCCGTATCCACAAAGCGCTTCAGAGTAGGAGTGCTGACCTAGGATCATCATGAATAAGACTGTATGGACAGATCCTAGATCAGCACTCCTGCTTTGCGAATACGGGCCATGGTTGATTTTTGTAACTTGACCCGTTCTTATCTTTACATCCCTTCATTGAATTTCATGGGGAGAAAGTTTCACACAGGCTACATGAGGAAATCCAAAGAAATCTGAATGAAATATTCAAGGGTCACTTCCCTTTGACACTTCAAAAGAAAACGGCACAATAAGTTTGACTTCCTTTGTGACTCCCATCATAGTTTTTAATCTTCTATTGAGAGAAAGGACTATGTCATATCTCTGAGGTAAGTGGTTGTTAATCACACCACAATACAAAAAGTATGAAGGAACGATCACCTCATAACCCCTTATTGATTCGTATGTATCCATGTGTGTTATTGTGAGGCGTTGTGTATTCCTGTGCAGGGTGCCTGGGTGACATTGTGTGGAGGAGCAGAGTATGCTCAGAGACTTTCTGGGCCTCATACATAATGCTCTTTGTGTTCCCTGGAAAAGATGGTCGAGTGGAGGAGAGGGGTGAGACCCTTCCAGAAACCCTCACTCTTCCTTCTTTGTTTATATCTGGAAACAGTCGACTTCATTGATGCAGCCTTTTTCAGTGTGGCAGAAGAACAAAGGAATACATGTATATCTTCCCCAGGGTACCGTTCCTGCCCGTGTTCTCTCTCTATCTCCTCTCTGTCTGTCTGTCTCTCTCTCTCGCTCTCTACTCTCTCTTTCTGTCTCTCTCTCAACTCTCTCTCTCTGTCTCTCTCTCTCTCTCTCTCTCTCGCTCTCTTTCTCTGTCTGTCTGTCTGTTCCTCTCTCAGGCACTAATTTATAGATTCATCTATGATCATATAAAGCATGCAAAACTTAGATAGTTGCATCATCTCATGGGTCATTTTATAGATAAACACACAATTAAAATAATGATAGACATAATGATACCCTCAGAGTGTATGCCCCTGGTACAAATAACGTTTCACCAATAACAGATTCAATTATGTGGTAAAATTAAACCAGTTAATCAATCTAGAGTGTACAATTATTTATGTTCTGGTTTCTAGCAGTTAGTCACTGAACATGGTTGTTTACAGACAGGGGTTTCTTGCATAAGGATATTATGACATTAACATGCTATGCTTAGCAGTACATTTGGAATTTATTAGATAGCCTTGGCTCCTATTAAAGGGTGCTAAAATATTCTTAAATATAATTCTGCTGTATTTCATTACATAACGCCACATAGCCCATTAGCCTGGGTGCCTACATTTACAACACCATGAATTATGAATCACTTCCCTTTCATCACAGCTGGGGCCCACCTCTCCCTGATGGGCAAATGACATACAGGAAAACAAGAAACCACAACCAAAACATAGACGGACCATCAGAAAATGAAACCGGAATTGGACCACCTAAATGGAAGTATTATCCAGATTAGGCTTGAGAAATGAGGAGGTAGAAAACATTTAACCTACAGAGCAGCATAAGTAGAGAAACAGCCTTGTCAGGTCTAAAAGGTGCATAACCAGAGCCTAATCAGAATCTAAAATCCGGGGCCTTCGTAACATAAGAGTTGGCCCACATAAGCAGGAACAACGCAACCAAGAGAGATTGTGGCCTACTTATATATATATATATATATATATTAAAAAAACAACATCCATAACAGAGCAGGGTTACCAAAATGGAGGAATTCAAACTAAACTCTAATTTCACCAAGCTCTGGGAGTGCATTTTAAATGTTAAAGAAATGTTGAGGTAGGGGGATAATAGACAAGAGATGCCCCTCCGGTGCCCCTCTAGGTTTCCCCCAGGGCAGAGGAGCATTAAGAATAGAGATGCTCTCTCTTTACCCCCACCCACACCTCCTCAACCTTCCTCAAACCTCCTCAATCCCCCTCACCCCTCATCAGCTGGTTCATAGTAGAGCAGTCCCTGCAAACTCTTAGAAAAAAGGGTTCCAAAAGGGTTCTTTGTAAGTCAAAGGGTTCTACATAGAACCTTTAACATCCTAAGAAATATTTTTGGGAGAAATGGCTCTTTGGTGATTCTTTTGAAGGCAAGAAGGGTTCTACATGATATTTCCCAGCATGCTCTATTGCAAGGAGATTTTCAGAATAGTTTGTTTTACTGTAATATCTGTGGTTTTGCATGTACATTGATTGATTTATTAATTTTATGCTACACAAAGATAAATAACATACAGTTTTCTAAACTAATCCAATCTGTTAGTAATTGGATTTATTGCACCTGTTTCTGAGACGATTAATCCAGTTTAGATGATTGAAATAGTCTCAGTATTTAATCTTCCCTACCCTGGCAGTCATTCTGAATGCAGGTTGCTGGTGATTAACAATTCCACTTGTTGGATAACTCTGGCTGCATTCCAATAGGAATTACACATCACTTTGCAAGCCAGCATAATGTGATTTGCAGGCCTATGTGGCCCTACAAAGTGTTCTACCCAGCACCAAAAAGGGTTCCCCTATGGGGGCAAACCGAAGTACCCTGTATTGTTCTACTTAGCACCTTTATTTCTAAGAGTGCAGTGTTTTATAAGGTACTCTGGTATACTGGTCATGCATTACTGTACAGTGTTTTATAATGTACTCTGGTATCCTGGTCATGCATTACTGTACAGTGTTTTATAATGTACTCTGGTATCCTGGTCATGCATTACTGCACAGTGTTTTATAATGTACTCTGGCATCCTGGTCATGCTTTACTGTACAGTGTTTTATAATGTACTCTGGCATCCTGGTCATGCTTTACTGTACAGTGTTTTATAATGTACTCTGGCATCCTGGTAATGCATTACTGTACAGTGTTTTATAATGTACTCGGGTATCCTGGTCATGCATTACTGTACAGTGTTTTATAATGTACTCTGGTATCCTGGTCATGCATTACTGTACATGAACACGCTTTAAGAGCATTCTCCCTGGAGATTAGTTCAACATAAATCCCAGGAGTTAGAGAGTAACGGGCCCCTGGCGCAATACAGAGACGATTGTGAACTCAAATGTGCACTCTTTCCAATAAAAACATGAAATATGACCTGGCTTGGGGAGTAGTAGTAGAGCCATTAATAACAATTTCAGGAATAGGCCACTTAGGGGTACAGTTGGACGACACTGATACCAAGAGTAGTCCCATGGCCGACATGTCACCAGACAATGAGAATCAAGTAACACCAATATTTATGATAGATTTTGATTACAACATGATATGTTCCACATATTAAAATATACACTACATGACCAAAGTATGTGGACACCTGCTCGTCGAACATCTCATTCCAAAATCATGGGCATTAATATGGAGTTGGTCCCCCCTTTGCTGCTATAACAGCCTCCACTCTTCTGGGAAGGCTTTCCATTAGATGTTGGAACATTGCTGCGGGGACTTGCTTCCATTCAGCCACAAGAACATTAGTGAGGTCGGGCACTGATGTTGGGCGATTAGGCCTGGCTCGCAGTCGCCATCTCAATTCATCCCAAAGGTGTTCAAAGGGATCGAGGTCAGGGCTCTGTGCAGACCAGTCAAGTTCTTTGACACCGATCTCAACAAATCAATTGTGTACAGACCTTGCTTTGTGCACAGTGGCATTGTCATGCTGAAACAGGAAAGGGCCTTCTCCAAACTGTTGCCACAAAGTTGGAAACACAAAATCGTCTAGAGTGTTGTGGATGCTGTAGAGTTAAGATTTCCCTTCACTGAAACTAAGGGGCTTAGCCCGAACCATGAAAAACAGCTCCAGACCATTATTCTTGTCCACCAAACTTTACAGCTGGAACTATGCATTGGGGCAGGTCACGTTTTCCTGGCATCTACCAAACCCAGATTTGTCCGTCGATCTGCCAAATGGTGATGCGTGATTCGTCACTCCAAATAACACATTTCCACTGTTCCAGAGTACAATGACTGCAAGCTTCATACCACTCCTTGAAAACCCATTTAATGAAGCTCCCGATGAACAGTTATTGTGCTAACATTGCTTCCAGAGGCAGTTTGGAACTTGGTGGTGAGCGTTGCAACCGAGGACACTCGGCAGTCCTGTTCTGTGAGCTTGTGTGGTTAACCACTGAGGCGTTGTTGCGCATAGATGTTTCTACTTCACAACAACAACACTTACAGTTGACCGGGGCAGCTCTAGCAGGGTAGACATTTGATTAACTGACTGGTTGGAAAGGTGGCATCCTATGACGGTGCCACTTTAAAAGTCACTGAGCTCTTCAGTAAGGCCATTCTACTGCCAATGTTTGTCTATGGAGATTGCATGGCGGTGTGCTTGATTTTATACATCTGTCAGAAACGGGTGTGGCTGAAATAACCAAATCCACTAATTTGAAGGGGTGTCCACATACATTTTTATATATAGTGTATTTGAGTTAACATATTGAAATGTGTAATTCTGAATCAAGGAGTATGCTCCACAGTGAGTTCCTCCATATACAGCATCAGACTAACTAGTCCATGTAATGTATGGAAAGCCATTCTAATATTTTTCTTCCAATACCTGAAGTGCGATGTGAGCCAGTCCGATGGTCACTGATAAGAGACAACACAGAAAGTAGAAACAATATGATAGGCGTGAAATTCAATCCCTAATTCTTATCAACGATCCCTGTGTGGTAAATAACCACATAACATTCTCTAAGATTTCCACACTGGAGCATACAATCTCAATCTTCTCCATGGAACGTGCAGAATGGTTCTGATGTGTACTCACAGAATCTTATCAGACACACTGTTCCACTTCACCTCAGCTCTTCTCTTCTTTAGTGCAGTCCTGATAATCTCTTTCAATTGGATTCCAGTTTGGTTCCATCATTTTGATGATGCTGTTAATTTGTTCCCCCCTCCTTCCCTCTCTCAATCTCTCCGTCTCTTCTATTTTATTTAATGCAAGCCCTGAATTCGTGCTGCATAGGGCTGACATTTTGTTAAGCTCCCAATTCTCAGACCATGCTATTAAATACATTTTTGTTGACATGACAATATAAATAACTGTCCTTAAAATACCATCTTAATTCAGCCATACCACTGTCTCCATCTGTCATAACAAACAAAAAATACATGTTCTTTAGAGTCTTGTTTGCCCAGACACAATTCTTCATGTTTTTGAAGATCTCAGATCTGCCAAATACTTGGGTGTGTCTGAAACCAAATAAAACCTGACTGCACTCAAGGCTGCACAATGTAGCTATTTGAATACGTACTGTAGACATTTTATGTTGAAGAACGGCTACATTGATTTCTCCACCATTATCTGTCTTGTATGTGGATCAAATTAGAGCGCGGTATAAATGTTTTTGTGCTCAGGAATGTATCTCATCAATGTCAATGGCAGGCTATATAGCCTTAGTGCATGTGTAGATACATATATGGTGCATAAATAAGAATGCAAATTAAAAAACAACAACTATGAGAAGTGTGCCTGCAGACTATCTGAAGTTCAGTCTCAAAAATAACAAACACATGGTAAGCATAATGAAGTAGAAAAAATGTAAGTTAGATGTGGAATATACCATTTCAAACTATTTCAATCAAACAGTTTGTGAATTCACCAAAACCAAACCCATTTGTATGAGTCAATGCATGCAATGGCTCCATTGGTAAAATTATATTTCTCACATGAAATAGGACAACTGTTTTCAAAAGCATGTGTATGGAGGAGTCAGCCTGCAGCCTGATGAAAGAGCCTATTGTTCTAGAGAAGCGAGAGCCTCGAGGTCGGTGATGAGTGGGCAGAGCGTGAATAGTCTGGGGGTCAGCAGCAGAAAAAGCCAAATGTACTGTCATGCTGCCCTCCCTTGCCTTGCCTCTACCCGCCTCTGATGTGGAACAGCATATGTCCCTTACGCCCCGACAACACAAACACTCACACACGCACACACACTCACTGACGCACAAACTTCAAATTAAGCATTGGAAAAGAAAGATTGCGTTTGTATGGTGGATGAGCAATCGTAGCGTCGCAGCCAGGGTCAACAGGTAGACAGATATTTTTGGAATGAAAGCCTCCTCAGTGATGTTCTATGTACATGTTGACACTCAACATACTCACTCCTTACTGTCTATTTTTCATTGACTAAGACCAAGGGGGGACCGCTTCAAGTGGGCAACAAGGCAAGAATAAGAATATGATAAAACAATGATAAAGATCTGCAATAACAAATCCCATTTGTGAGATTTAATACCACTTTATATTATACGACCTGCATTTCTGTAAAATGGCACTTTCATCATTGAGATTCTTTGGGAGTCACATAGCATTTCATCTGTATTTTAATGATGTTTACTGATTGGTGGCAGAGAATTCTCCAGGTGTGTAATTGGCATTCTTCTCCTCTCCGACAGAAGGGGGAGTTTGAGGGGGATCCTGAATCCAGAGCCTGGATCCATCTTTAATAAAATGCAGGTAAGAAATCTGATAAATATTTTTTTGATCATTTATAATTCAAACTCATTTCTCCCTGCAGCTATTGTATTCATTTTTCCTTTCCATGACACTTGTTTGCCACCTGCCCCACAAAATGGGACTTTTATTTATTAATTTTCTTTATTTTCCAGGATTGTCCTCTTTAGGACCTCCAGCACACGGTGCATGGCTTTTTACCTGTCTGTTTAAGATAGCTTCTCTCTGGGGGCTGAAACTCATTTTAATGTGGTGCAGAGGACAGATGAGGCCAGAGTACCAAACTCTCATTTAACCCACACAGCAACGTGGTCTATTCAGCAGGGACAAGGAGGCAAGAGCCTCAACTCCAAACGACCTCCCTGTGACTGAGGTGTACTCGCTTGGCACTACCAGTGAACACTACTGCAGGGAATTCTAAGTGACGGCTAGGGCATGCTACAGGGGGGACTAAGTCAGAGTGGACGCATCATACTTTGATATGACTCTTTACAGTAAATAGCACATACCCACACAGTTATAATGTCATGGTTGGGGTTAGGTCGTGGCAGCCAGAAAGGTGATTATCCCAGTGATTCTGAATCTGAGTGCAGAGAAACATTAAACCCAAAGGAACAAGAGAAATGCAATGCAATGAAAACACATCAAAGTAGAAGTACAAAAAGCCCTGTTATTACAGAAAAACAGGACGTTGCATTTGGCACAACAGATCAGTAAGGATCAGACAATGAGCAGGCATATTAGTCTCCTGTAAGAATACTAAACCTGTGTCCCACAGTTCATTAGATTTCATATTTAATTTAAGACACAGTTGTGACCTTATTGAACGCCCTCATTTTCCCTGCTAGCTTTTGAGCTTGAGACCACCTTTGCTAAAATCAGTGTTTGTTTAGTTTGAACTGACAGGGTCTCTAATAGAGTTCAGAGCATCTGCTTCTTTTACTTTAATAGAACAAAGAAGGCGTTCTATTATTCTCTTTCTAAGTCACACAAGCTGATGATGATTCTCACATCTAGCATTCCCTTAAAACATATTGACCACAACATTCAAACTCATCTAAGCAGCGTACTTTAAAGCCATGACACAACTGATATTTTTGACGCCATATTATGCATTAAAATATTACATTATGTTACGCTTGAAAATATGAACTACTGTATTAACAGGCCTGTTGATAGTTGCTTGGTAACTAGTCACTAGTCCACTGAGTCCATCACTCGGGTCTGAAGGCTTTCTATACCCTGAGGGGATGTTTCCACTCAGATAATGAATGCATTACAGTCTGCTGAGCTCCTAAACATATGAGAGTGTAGGCCTGGTAGTTAAAAGGAGGCACAGTTTGAGCGGTGCACTAGAAATGCACAGACGGTTGAGAAGTGAAGTCCCTGAGGAGCCTGCTAATGCAATGGTCCAATGTAAATCCATCAAAGCAATTTTCTAAATGAACTGAGGCATAATTCACAGTGTCACTGTAGCTTTATTGTTCTGCTATTTTAGAAATGCTGACCATACTCGTCTGTACACAAACCTTGTTGTAGTCGTGAGTAAGCTGATTTATTTGATTCATCTTAAATACCTGATCGATGCAGGTCTTGTTTTTTTGTTGTTTCTTGATACAGAAAAATACAATTTGGAAAACTGCAGCTCAAGTCAGGAAAAACGCTATAGTAGAACCTTTGCAATTGCTGTTGCAGTGCTATGATCTACAGGCCATTCCTTGTCTGAACAAAGGCACTCCATTTTTTAAACATGACATTTTAATTAAGGCATGTTTTATGAAATTAAAAACATTTTTATGTGCATCATTGCAATACAATTCTTTTCCAATTCATTATCACTCCAACAACCCTGTCGTTACAGAAGGAATCTCCACTGCATGACAAATTGTTTACTGCATGTACTGTACACAGGGGCATCTTAACAACTCTTTTAACCATCTTTATTTCCAAAGGCAAATCAACTCCTTGGAGTATGCTCTTTTAACCATCTTTATTTCCATAGGCAAATCAACTCCTTGGAATATGCTCTTTTGAGCACAGCGGGGCCAGGGGAGAAGAATGGAGCCGTGGGGCTTAGGCTAGATGGCATGCAGAGAGTGTCCAGAGGAGAATCACAGAGGGTTAATGTGGCAGATGTGTGTCTTCAGTAGCGTTATACTGTGCTCCACACACCCCACTGTCTCTCTCTGTATAGGGATTAGCCAAGAGGACAATGCAGAACTGCAACAAATCCAACATCTCTGGTAAGATTATTTTTTTAAACAATAGGAATAATTGTGTTCTTTTTTTATTTTGTTGGTGCTGTAATGTCTGGAGAAAAAAGTTCAATATACTGTATATCAGACTACCTGTCTTTGGTAGCCAGATGTTGATCAATTTGTTCTCTGTATGGCAAATGAGCTGTAAAGTCTCTGCTTAGACATGGTTACCCACAATGACTGACAGTTACTTTATGGCTAATTAGCTTCCTCTACTTAGTGCTACATTGAGTTCCTCCCATTCAAGGTGTTTAAAGTGTATTGTATTGGCACAGTGCTCTTCCCTCCCCTGCACGACCTCAACATTCATGTAGCCAGGAGCAGATGCCTGATACCTCCCCCATATACGTGCATGACAACTAATTCATAGCAGAGTTCTCATTATGTATGATCCCAACTCAATGTATTTTTGAATGACAAATGTGAGCTTATGGCAAATATCAATAATTTCTAGTCTATAGAACTGAGGGCACAGAGAATGAGCGATGTGTGGACTTCCAAATAATTCACCCCTGGGCTAATTTTATTTTGATTTAGCAGCTCAGATTAATTGCATTGTTTCATCTATGGAATCTGGGTGATAATATTGAATGCTGGGTGATAAAATGTAATGCTGCCTGGACCTTCCTTTCCTCCAACACACACTAACAATTATTACTGTAAGTCATGGGGTTCAACTCAGCAGGCAACCTATTACTACTGGTAGTTTGCCATTCTGATTTTCCTAATAGAGAGCATTATACAACGGGTGGGTCTAATCGTGGATAATGATTGGTTAAAACCACATTCCAGACGGTGTCTATTCTACAAGTTACCACCAGCTAAATCTATGACGTTGATATGCCTATTTACTCTGTTCCATCTCACTGCGCAATCCACTGTCTCATCAGCCCAGCAAGGCAATTCATAAACTTGATCTCTGCTATAAAAAGCATCTAGACATTATCTCACATTTATTTTAGACTAACATTCAGTTTTCAACAGTGGAGATTTGCATAAACCTTGCTGTCTGTCTCTCCAACATTTGCAACGTTGTTTCAAAATTCAAATTCGATCTCTAGTTGTCCCATAGTAACGAACGTGTCGAGAGTCGGAACGACGATTTAAATGTAAAAAATTTAAAATGAAACGAAGTACAGCTAGTTTACAGTCTTTCCAGCTTCCGTTTGAAGTAATTGTGTTAGCTGTGTTGTTGGCTAGCTCCTCTGAACAACAGTGTCCTGAGGAGACAGCACAATTTCTTTGCCAGGCAAAATCTCGCTTCATTAGCTCATTAATATGGATGTATAAACGTCACTAGAGTACCACTTAAACAAATGCAAATGCAGCTACTGTGTTGTTATTCTGGCTGCACTGTTTGACGTGACTGTCAGTTAGCCACAGTTGTCTAACTAGCAAGCAAGGGATAAGAATGTTGCTAGCCAGTATGGCAATGGAACAGTTAGAATGAACGACTGGGTCGCGTCCATAGATACAGAACAAAAAGACTGAACAACTGGGTTGCGTCTCTGACAACCAAACTGATAGAACAAACAACAAGCTGGCTTGGGTAGCAAACCTAGATTTGTGTCGGGACTATATATTGTGGAAGGATGAAATAGTATGAGTAAATACATTTTTTTCATGAAAATATGTCAACCATTATTTGAATATGTTGGTAACCCGTTGTATAAAAGTGATAACACCCTCGAAGCCGGTGCTTTGAGGATATATTGGCACGGTTTTCCGGCCCTCGATGAACAACACCCATGCCAATATATCCTTCAAACACTGGCTTTATCACTTAATTGTAAGCTGTAAGTACATGAACTGTGGGTTATGTCAAAGAGCAAATATGTCACACCCTGACCGTAGAAAGCCTTTTTATTCTCTATTTGGTTAGGTCAGGGTGTGACTAGGGTGGGCAATCTATGTTGTATTTTCTATGTTGGCCTGGTATGGTTCCCAATCAGAGGCAGCTGTCTATCGTTGTCTCTGATTGGGGATCATACTTAGGCAGCCTTTTTTCCACCTTTAGTTTGTGGGATCTTGTTTGTGTGTAGTTGCTTTCTGCACTGCATGTAGATTTACGTTCGTTTTTGTATTTTGTTGTTTTTTCGGTGTCATTTAAATAAAAGTAAAATGTACGCCTACCACGCTGCACCTTGCTCCAATCCATCACTAAATGATTGTGACAATATAACCCAAACAGCCACAGAGCCACAGCAGTGACAGGGACACGGAATCATAACCAACTTTGGAGTCAATGACAGATGCTCCACTCTGTGTGCCAAATGTGTTAGGAGAGACTTGTGTTGGGACGAGAGGGGGAGGCTCGGGACTGGGTGGCATGTGTTCTAGTTTTGAGCTGGGTTCAGTTAGCCATTCTCCTCTCTGCTGTGGCCAGTCTGCTTTCAGCCTGCCTATAGCCGCAGACAGTCCAATCAGAGGAGAGAGACAGTAGATGTCAGACTGACTCAAGTATAAGTGTATCTGCGTCTACAATGGATGAAGAGGGAAGAGCCATGTCTCTTTATTCAGCTAACCTGATTACAGCTATTTCCCAGCACACACTGTAATCTAAAAGCAACACCTGGACCGCTCTGTGATGCAAATAGAGGCAGTGCCAAAGCGCTGGCTGGCCACCAAAAGGAATTAAGGAGGAGTATTCAGGTCTGTGACCTTGGGAAGTCCCAGGTTCTGTCTATACAGAGATCTGGAAATTGTATATTATTACAAAATCACAGTGTAATGTGTATGTTAATCCCTTAGAGGGACTTTAAGAGGATAGACAGGTACGTCTGGAAAAATGGACAAGGATATTGCGTAAGGAGAATGATTGGAAAATGGGACAGAGAAGAGGAAGGGTAAGAGAGAGGCAGAGACAGACATACAGACAGACAGCGTGAGCGAAGAGCTCTCTAGTCATATGGTGATCAGTTAATTCTAGCCCTCCATGCTGTCTGTCTCCTCTTATTGAATAGGAGAAAGAGAGGCGCCTTGGCTTTACCAAAGGCCCAGGGATCAGATGGCTTCATCCTAGGCCTGGGTCATCCGATCCCCTCTTCGTCAGGCCAATTTCCCTGGCCTGATCACGCATACCAGCAGACTGTCAAGAGGAGACAGTGAGAGAAATCTATTTAATTTATGTCTGCCATGATGACTCTGAGCAGAGTCATTGCCTCCATCCCCCCAGTCTCACCTCCTCCTCACACCCATAATCCTGGAGCTGTCTGGAGGGGAGAGTTATACTCTGACCAGGGAGAGTGCACTTTGTCATACAGATGAAAAGAGAGGAAAAGGAGCGCGGGCAGGAGTGCTCTATAAACTTGTTTTATTACATGGCAGAGAGGCACTTCTGTTGAGCACATGGTTTTAATTAATGACACCAAGCTCTGTGCAGTCCATCCATTCAGTAGGCCACCTTGCAGAGCCGTAGATCTGAGGAACAACATGAGAAAGCCTGGAGGGCTGTATGGAGTCAGACCATCTACCCCCCACACAAACAAACGAGAGCAAAAATACATGTATTACCTTCATATCCATATTGTTTTCTGTTTATTTCCTGACAATTCTTTTATGATACGCCTTATTAGGGAGACCCTAATGCTCATTTGCATGCAAACTACATGAATGAATATACTTTTGCATAACTAATCCTGCGTGCAAAGTACTGTTCTACCACACTCCATTAAACTCTACAATACAACGATGATCTAAATTCCGGAGGATTTCCAGGGTTAATATGAAAAATACATAGGATTCAGGCAGTGGAAGTGCAGGGAGACATCAAAGGCATCACACAAAGACAGGAGGACAGTCCGCAAGAAACATTGATAAGGCACTTAAAACTCAAATCAAAAAAGTAGCAGAAAAACAAAAAGAATCCTTTAGATGGATAACTCATCATACAGAACAGAGGGCCGCATATTTGCAAGAAAAATCTTGAAATATAGATGACCAGATTACGTCCTGAACGGGCCAGTGTGCATTCCTACCTGCCTCCCTGCCTGTCCTCCTCGGCTGTGGCAATCCTTCATAGTGGGTCATGCATTATGAATGATGGAACACAAGAAGGGGAAAGTGTGACGTTTATTGTATAATTCTAATAATTCTCCAACGTTTGGTCATGGACCCACGGCCAGTCTGAGGCGTGATTGGCTGATGAAGAACGGACCAGCACGTAGGGGACCTATCTGTATCCAGACGATGTCAGAAGTAATACTGTAGCTTTGCACCTGGAAGTGATGCAGCGAAGCGTTTTAAACAATTAGGGTCAAAAGGCATTGATTGGGAGTGTGGGTGCCTCTGTTGGTGTTAGAATTGCTGCGAAGGGGGCTTTTCTGAAAGCGTTCAGACATTTTGGTGCCAGGAGTGAATCTCTGAGATATCAATAGTGAAATCAGAGAGTGTGAAAGCCCCAACCAACCCCTCCAATCCCACCGACAACTGGATAATACACAAGGACTGAAGGAGACGCTCTCTGTCTGAGCATGGTGCTCAACGTTTAAAATTATGTAAAATATGTACAGTATTATAAATGAAATCTGATTCATACTTGTGTCATATCTTCATTGTTTTTTATTGCACATGAAATTCTATATTTTGTTTAACATCCAGTTGGATATGGCCTTGGATTTTCCAATTCAAAAGCGGTTAGATTACCGTAAACATATTCACAAATAAATAGTGACTTGTAATTAGTTAGTACAAAATGCTGGAGGTCTACTGTATGCATATGTAAATCCGGTTTGAGGGAAGCCACTTTTTAATTCCATCTGATTAAATAAAGTAAAGCAGTTATCCGAGAACCCAAAGTGTAGAATCTGATCATGCATTTTTAATTTGCATGTGGTAACATCAGACGTCGAAAGGCTAAACATCTCTGCGATATTTTGTTCTCATAAAAGCCATAAATGAAATGAACAAATGTTTTAGGTGGTGAAATAAACAAAACTCAGTTGGCAGTGGCAAGAGGCAATTTCTTAGTTTAAGAGTAAGGCAAACTGCTTATTTCTTCTCATATTGTAGTAACTGTGATCTTAAGATGGTTTTGGAGGCTCTATTCATTTGGAGTTACCAGGTCTGGTGAACAAACAAACAAAAAGTAAATGGGTACAACATGTTAATTCATGTTTATTAGAGTTCACGACAGAAGGAGATTTAAAAATGATGGAAATACACTCTCCTCTTTAGGCAACGTAACGAAGGAGAGGACAATTGAGAAGGAACATATTTTACAAGTGCCCAACGAGTAAGCACAGCTTCACCTCAAGCAAACAGTCATATGCCTGCACGCATTCACCATATACACACACACACAAATCAGAATCAGTGATACCACGTGTGTCTTTGTGTCTTTGATGATTGAGAAGACAAGTAATTGAAAAGACAAGTAAGTGTGAGGAGCAACTCAAAGAGACACTCTTTCTTGTGTAGCATACGCAATTATGCTATTTGGATAGGTGGGCTTCAACATCCAAGCACAATGTCTGAGATACAGTATGTAAATCAATGCAGAATATACACTTTTCTGTAAACTGACTGTTTTGAGTGGATCTCATTTGCTGGACATGTGGTTTAGTGGTTGTTTGAAGCTTCTGTCTGCTGATGGTTTTTCTGTATGTTTACGTTTGTGTGTGTGCATGTCAGTGTGTGTATGAGTGTTTGTGTGTACTACTACTACTACTACCACACACACACACACCACACACACACACACACACACACACACACAGTGGCTCCAGTATAATGAGCAGCTGGCTGCTTTTCCACACATCTGAGGCTTCGATCAGAGATGTAGGGACGCCCAGTAGCAGGCCCTTAAACCAGAGAGAGAGCTCCATGGAGCGGTCGCACAAACATCCATTACTTCAGGCAGCAACTGTTTGCCTTGTCTAATCCAATGCATCACAGATCTAAGTGATTTACATTTTACATTACATTTTAGTCATTTAGCAGACGCTCTTCTCCAGAGCGACTTACAGTTAAATAAGACTGAGATTACTATTTAAAGAAGTAAGGTTTCAAATATTTCTGGAAGATAGGCAGAGGCTGCTCTCCTAGCATCAGGGGGATGCTGGTTCCACCATTGGTCTACCTGGACAGAGAATAACTTTTGACTGCCAAGTGACTAGAGATGGAAAAACAGAGTGCTGGGTTTGGGGCGTAGGGTTTTAGCATAGGCTGTAGGGAGGTGCAGTTCCCCTTGCTGCTGCGTAGGCAAGCACCATGGTCTTGTTGTGGATGCGAGATTCGACTGGAAGCTAGTGGAGTGTATGGAGGAGTGGGGTGACATGGGAGAACTCAGGAAGGCTAAGTGCCTTGCACCAGAATAGCGCCGGAGAAGATGGCTGACGTTTTACGTGCTCCTAACCAACTGTGTTTTTTGTTAGTTTTTTTTGCTTTGTTTGTAACTTATTTCTTTACTTATTCTGTACATAATGTTGCTGCTACCGTCTCTTATGACTGAAAATAACTTCTGGACATCAGAACAGTGATTACTCACCACGAACTGGAAGAAGCTTTTTCCTTTAATGAGTCTGACGAGTCCGATGTGAAGGATATACTGCTTTCTCGGGAACAGGCCCAAATCCCCATCATTTGCGTGAAGAAAAGACGGATAAAAAGGGGGCGGAGGTCAGGCTGCCTTACGAGAATTTGTAGGCGAGTGAGTAAACTCCCACTGCCATCCGTTCTATTGGCCAGCGTGCAATCATTTGAAAAATAAAATAGCCTAAAATCACACCCTGACCAAACAATACATAGAACATACAAAGCAAACTAAGGTCAGGGTGTGACAGCGATGTCTAATATTAACCTCTCTGAGCACGGAACCCGGTAGCGGGATGAAATTCGACAACATTCGGTGATCGCTACATAAATAGTCATATTAAACATTCATGAAAATACAACTGTCTCACATGTTTTGAAAGCCTAGAATCTTGTTAATCCAACTGCGTTGTCAGATTTAAAAAAGGATTTACTGAGAAAGAATACGATGCGATTATCTGAGGATAGAGCCCCATAAAAAACAGCTATTTCAACAAGCACAGGCGTAACAAAATCACAAACTGCAATAAAATAAATAGTTTACCTTTGACGATCTTCCTCTGTTAGCAATCCCAATGCTCATTGTTAAACAACAGTATTGTTTGATAAAATACATTTTTATAGCCTAACACAAAACATTTTGTGAACCGCTTGTGTCGTGAATTCCATCTCATTCCATTTTTCGACAACACACTCGAGGTAAATACACACACAGAACGTGACTTTTCCAGTCATGTTTGGTTTCTTTGCAATCAACTGGTTTGTTTGTAACACAACCAAACCTGATGGGTCATTTCGCGGGACGTATTGACTGAAAGAAACTGATTTGAAGACAACAAGTAATGACATCATTGTGCACCAATTATTTGCCCGCTGTTTCGTTGATTGACTGTATTTTAACCCAATGAACACTGATCGTCTTGAAATCTAGCTGTGTAGATAGCCAATGAGCTGAGGTAAACGGCCATATGTAATGTTTTTGTGTTGGAAGACCAACCCATGTAGTAAACTCCGGCTTAAAGAGGGTCATTCGCCATTGAAGTTTCATACCGGAAGGAGCAACGCATGTTGCGCACAGCGCTGTTTTGGTAAAGCGCATATTCAGCTGTTTATATATCATTCAGTATGGCGACTAAGTCAGGGAAAGCTAAATCTAAGTCTAGATATACAGATGTACACACAATTTTAGAAGAAATTGATCGAGGACGATTCATTTAGCGATTCCCAAATGGAGGAATATTTTTTGAACGGAGAGGACATCGTTTTGGACAGGTAAGTTCTTCTCATGCTAATGCCGTTGTTTGAAATAATAATATTAAATATTATTTGTGAAATGAAATAGCCTATTTGAGGCTGTTGAGGGGAGGGCAGGCCCACAACAATGGCCAAAGTTAAATGGAGGCAGTCGATACAGCTTTTCTGTCGTAATATAATAAAGACATTAGATTTAGCTGGTCTGTCATAATATAATAGAGACAGTAGATCTAGCTGAAATGTCATAATATAAATGAGACAGTAGATCTAGCAGGTCTATAATAATATATTCAACCTTATGTTCCCTGTACTCTATATATATATATATATATATGTTTATTATACCTGTTGATACAGGGCTCATATGTGAAACTATTCTAACTGAACATTTTCTTTCACAGTGACACTGACTCCGAATGGGAGCCCCCAGTGCCAAGGTGTCCATCCTCCACTGAAGCTGGTTCATCCAGCTCCTGCCACAAGTGGTGTTCATCTGCCCAAATGTATTTCTGCAAGCATGGGTGTGCTATGGCCCCTGGCATCAGCAGCATAATATTGTGCAGAGGACTGAGGGTCTTCCAAATATTGAAAGTGTTATTTGTAAATTTATATATATTTTTTCTTCATGTTTTTTCTCCATTTTGGGGGGGTGTGTTAGAATACCATGTTGGTATTTTGTATATAGTTATTCCATTCAAAATGTATAACTTCACCAATTTGGCCACTTGGGTACATTTGTGTTACTTGTGTGGGACACCTGGGTCACTTCATGATAAATGCCATGTAGCACACTCATTTTGGAAGTTATCATTCTGAAACTTTGTTTGCCATCTTATGTTTTTCACTGAAATTGTCCCCATCATCCTATCTGAATGTTTGTATTATCTTGTTCATTTTAAAGATGATGATACAACAATAAAATAAAAAACGTGTCTTTTTTCATTGTATTATCTAAACCAGATCTATTGTGTTATATTCTCCTACATTCCATTCACATTTACACAAACTTCAGAGTTTTCTTTCAAATGGTACCAAGAACATGCATATCCTTGGTTCTGTGCCTGAGCTACAGGCTGTTAGATTTGGGTATGTCTTCAGGTGGAAATTGCAATAGTCCAGACGGGATATGACGAGTGGCTGGATTAGGACCTGTGCCGCTTCCAGTGTGAGGAAAGGTTGTATTCTACAGATGTTGTAGTTCATGAACCTGCAGGAGCGAATGACAGGGTGTTGTCTCGTGTCATTCCAAGGTTCTTTGCATTCTGGGACGGGGACACACTGAGTTGTTTACCGTGATAGAGAGGTCATGGAGCAGGCAGGCGTTCCCCGGAAGGATGAAACTTGTTGAAGTTGAGCTTGAGGTGGTGGGCCAACATCCAAGCTGAGACATCTGCCAAGCACACAGATGCGTGTCGCCACCTGGGTGTCAGAAGGGGGGATGTAAAAGGTTGTTGAGTGTCATCCGCATAACAATGATAGGAGAGACCATGAGAGGTTATGACTGAGCCGAGTGACATGGTGTATAGAGAAAAGAGGAGAGGGCTGATTTCTGTGCCGTGTACTGTATGTCTGCCAGTGTTCCATGCATGGCTGTGGGTGGCAGGTAACCTAGTGGTTCAGAGTGTTTGGCCAGTAACTGAAAGGTCACTGGTTTGAATCCCAGAGCTGGCAAGGTGGAAAAAACTACAAGGCAGTTAACCAACAACTGCGCCAATGACGTCGATTAAGGCAATCCACTGTACCTCTCTGATTCAGAGTGGTTGGGTTAAATGAGGAAGACACGTTTCAGTTGAATGCATTCAGTTGTGCAACTGACTAGGTATATCCCCTTTGTTAAAAAAATACTCTTTCAATTATCATATTTGAGATTTTTTACATGAGGATTGTCATGCTATTGGTGGTGTCAGAGTTTACTCCTATGTACAAGGCCTGTAGGTGGGTATACCCAAACACATTTTTGGCTTTCCATTAGACCTGGCATAACTAGGAAATCTGAGCGAGTTAAACAAATAATTCACACTACTTTTACTTTAAGTCTGATGCTATGAACATTGTCAAGCTGTTCAAGGTTCAGTATTGTATTCAGTCGGCTAGGCTTGACAGTGCCTCGATTGAAAATATTTCAAACAATTGCCAGGCTGCTGAGCTTGTAATTCTTCTGGTAAAGGCATGCTTCCAAAGCCAGGTATAACCTTTTAAACAAAGACACACTTACTATGCTCCAGGCAACATCTGCATGTTAGATTCTTTATAAACAAACAAAAACTATGCAAAAGCCACACAGCGCAAGATGAAGGAGAAGAGGTGATGAGGCAACTGTTTGACAGACAGCTGCAGATCGGCTGATCTCATTGTATTGACGTGCTTGGAATCTACATTTCCACTTCAAAGTTCTCCCTCTGTTTGTTTAGGAGGTACAGTGCCTTCAGAAATGATTCATACCACATTCCACATTTTTTATGTTACCGCCTGAATTCAAAATGGATGAAATAGATTTTTTTCTCACCCATCTACAAACAATACTCCGTAATGACAAAGTGAAAATACGTTTTTAGAATTCTTGGCAATGTTATCGAAACTTAAATACAGAAATTATTGCATTTACAAAAGTATTCGCACCCCATTTGCTATGACACTCCAAATTGACCTCAGGTGCATCCAATTTCCTTTGCTCATCCTTGAGATGTCACTATAACTTAATTGTAGTCTACCTGTGACTAATTCGATTTAGATAGAAACACACCTGTCTTTATAAGATACCACAGTTGACTGGCGGCTGGCTTCCGGGTTGGATGGCGCTGTGTTAAGAAGCTGTGCGGCTTGGTTGGGTTGTGTATCGGAGGACGCATGACTTTCAACCTTCGTCTCTCCCGAGCCCGTACGGGAGTTGTAGCGATGAGACAAGATAGTAGCTACTAAGCAATTGGATGCCACAAAATTGGGGAGAAAAATGGGTAAAATAAAATAAAAAATAAAAAAACAATGCACACCCACACACATGCACACTGCGTCGTTGTGGTGCACAAAGTGACTCCCTAATCATGATGGAGCTGGTCTATTCTCTCTCAGTAGTTAGTATTGCCACAGTGGACAGATAGTGTTCCATACTCTAGACAGGTCTCCCCCTTAAAACTTCTTAGGGCTAGGCCATGTTTTCTCTTCAATTTCCGCCTGACTGACATGCCCAAAGTAAACTGTCTGTTGCTCAGGCCCTGAAGTCAGGGTATGCATATAATTGGTACCATTGGAAAGAAAACACTTTGAAGTTTGGTGAAATGTTAAAATAATGTAAGAAAATATAACACAATAGATATAGTAGGAGAAAATACAAAGAAAATCCAACCAGAATACATTTTGTTTAGGGAGACCATGCTCTTACAATGGCAAGTATAAGGGCATACTCAATTCTAGCTCCCTCCTGCAATTCCTATGGCTTCCACAGTGTGTCAGCAGTCTATGTTCAAGGTTTCAGGCTTGTAATTTCCAAAACAAATAAGAAATATCATTTTTAGTACTTGGACCCAGTCTTGGAAATTTGTGTATTTTTTTTTTTTATTTTTTATTTTTACCTTTATTTAACTAGGCAAGTCAGTTAAGAACAAATTCTTATTTTCAATGACGGCCTAGGAACAGTGGGTTAACTGCCTGTTCAGGGGCAGAACGACAGATTTGTACCTTGTCAGCTCGGGGATATGAACTTGCAACCTTTCGGTTACTAGTCCAACGCTCTAACCACTAGGCTACCCTGCGTATGCACGTGCCATGAAGAAAGGACACACCTGCTAAAATCGTTTTCCTATTGAACATACTTCTTTCTGTAACAAATATTATAGTTTGATTACATTTTAGGTTATCTGAGGAGTAAATAGAAACGTATTTTGACTTGTTGAAACAAAGTTTAGGGGTAGATTTTCAGATTCCTTTTTCTCCATGTTGATCGAGTGGATTACTTAAATCGATGGCGCCAACTAAACAGACTTTATGGGATATAAAGCACTATGTCTAACTAACTTTATCTAACAAAATGACACTAGATGTTATAGCTGGGACCCTTTGGATGACAAATCAGAGGAAGATTTTCAAAAAGTAAATATTATATACTATATTTAATAGCTTTTTTGGAATTTATGAAAACTGTGCCGGTGGAAAAATATTTTGATGTGGGGCACCGTCCTCAAACAATCGCATGGCATGTTTTCACTGTAATAGCTACTGTAAATCGGACAGTGTAGTCAGATGAACAGGAATTTAAGCTTTCAACCGATATAAGACACTTCTATGTACCTAAATGTTTAATATCCATCATTTTTATGATTATTTATTTGAATTGCGCTCCCTCCAGTTTCACAAGAAGTTGTCTTGCTAGTGGGACGCCTAGGTTTAAGAAGTTTTAAGAGCTGTTGAGGAATGTTCTGAGTACATCTGAATGGCCACTGCCTAGCCCTTATTATGTGTCTTACTGAGGCCTCATTCACTGCTTGCTGATACATGAATGAAGCTCCAAACCATTTGGTTTATGAGTCATTGAAAAGGATATGATAAGGACTCATAAATCATGACAGATTTATGTTGATCAGTTTCAGATTGAGTGTCTATATCATCCACTGAGATGATGACATGACAAAAGCTTCAAAGCGATCTATTGATTTCAGGCCAGAGTGACACATTTTGACAGTGCATATGACAACTTTGGACCATCTTTAAATTTCAGTAATTTAGCACACGCTCTTATCCAGACCAATTAGGGTTAAGTGCCTTGCCAAGGGAACATCAATAGATTTTTCACATAATCGGATCAGGCATTCAAACCAGCAACCTTTTGGTTACTGGCTCAGCGCTTTTAACCACTATGCTACCTGAGCAATTTAAACAAGTTGAAGGCTCAAAGCATGTTCATTTAGTTGCTTAATGGCCTCAACGTTTCCCCAGGTACTGGTTTATCTGGTCCTAAATGCACCAATACCGTGGGCCAGATTCAATCATACTTGCCTCTATTATGTATTTATGTATTCATTTTTTTATGCCCACTATTTGTAAATACTGCTGGGTTTGATTTCATTAAAGTCTTTATATCACCAGATAGATCCATTCAGATATGTATCATATAGAATAAATGGAGTCTTTACCCTGACCTTTATGAGACTGGGAGCTCAAGGCTTCTCTTGCTGCATCTGATTACATCATAATCTCAGATAATGATGTCATATATCAATGAGCCATATAACATGTGATTAACTGCTGCTTTCTCTAGTGTTATGTATGTGTACGTTACAGGGAAACATGCCTGAAGACAATTGATTTCATCCTTCTGGAGCAGAAATGTCTTTGTTGTATTTCAGCTAAGCATCTCCTTCATCTTACTTACAGTATTGACAACAGAGAGAGCATCTTGGCAAGGTTACAGCTGCCTCACCCCAACTCCCCATCTTGACAACATGACAACCTGGCTTTTTCATGATAACTTTATTCACATTACATACATGTGGCTTCTCCCAGAGAGCTGTGTTCATTGGGACATCATGTGTGAACGTTGCCTTGAGAGCACCAGTGAAAATAAACCATGGTTCTTCTAGTGTTAAGTGTTCCTTTGGAGGAGAAGGGAAAAACAAACATTTCTCTTGGCAGACACTGACAAAGACATAGAAGAAGAGAGAGAGAAAGGGAGAGGGAGAGAAAGCAAATATATGTTTTATTTCAACACATCCAAATATATCTGAGCGATGCTTTGCCAAATATGTGGGACCTATTTATGTCAGTGTGCGTTAGTGCATCGTACTTCCAGGCTGAAAGAGATGCATCAACCCCTCAACAGAGACCTCTATTCTGTGGCAGAGCTACAACTCACACTCCAAGGACAAGCCTATAGAGAGGGCTCTTTCCTCGCTTTAACCCAGATTTAGAGTAGATCACCCTAAATACACTATATGACCAAAACTATGTGGACACCTGCTCGTCGAACATCTAATTCCAAAATTATGGAAATTAATATGGAGTTATCCCCCCTTTGCTGCTATAACAGCCTCCACTTTTCTAGAAAGGCTTTCCACTAGATGTTGGAACATTGTTGCGGGTACTTGCTTCCATTCAACCACAAGAGCATTAGTGAGGTTGGGCACTGATGTTGGGCGATTAGGCCTGGCTCGCAGTCGGCGTTCCAATTCATCCCAAGGTGTTCGATGGGTTTGAGGTCACGGCTCTATGCAGGCCAGTCGAGTTCTTCCACACCGATCTCGACAAACCATTTCTGTATGGACCTTGCTTTGTGCATGGTGGCACTGTCATGCTGAAACAGGAAAGGGCCTTCCCCAAACTGTTGCTACAAAGTTGGAAGCACAGTATCGTTTAGAATGTCATTGTATGCTGTAGCGTTAAAATTTCCCTTCACTGGAACTAAGGGGCCTAGCCCGAACCATGGAAAACAATCCCAGACCATTATTCTTCCTCCACCAAACTTTACAGATGGAACTATGCATTCGGGCAGGTAGCGTTCTCCTGGCATCCGCCAAACCCAGATTTGTCTGTCGAACTGCCAGATGGTGAAGTGTAATTCATCACTCTAGAGCAGTTTGACGAGCAGTTATTGTGCTGACGTTGCTTCCAGAGGTAGTTTGGAACGCGATAGTGAGTGTTGTAACTGAGGACAGATGATTTTTACGAGCTGTGCGCTTCAGCACTCGGCGATCTTTTTCTCTGAGCTTGTGTGCCCTACCACTTCGTGGCTGAGCCGTTATTGCTCGAACTGACTTTTTGGAAAGGTGGCATCCTATGATGGTGCCACGTTGAAAGTCACTGAGCTCATCAGTAAGGCCATTCTAGTGCAAACGTTTATCTATGGCGATTTCATGGCTGTCTGCTCTATTTTTTACACCTCAGCAATGGACGTGGCTGAAATAGCCAAATCCACTAATTTGAAGGGGTGTCCACATACTTTTGTATATGTAGTGTATGTTCTTCCAAATGGCCCAAGCCAGATGAAGTTGATAAGTTACAAGTATGTCAGGCCAAATGACCCTTCCAGAGGGGTCAGGATATAGACGGTAGAGTTAATTCAAAAGATCTTAAGAAAACACCAAGCAATAGCATTGATTACAAGCATCTAATGATCTAGGAATGTCAACAAAAGTTTGGTTTGATCTGACGTTAAGCGAACTGAGATTGAGAGATGTTTGCATAGACAGAAAGCCAATTGAGTCGGTAAGATTGCAAACTCTGCTTTCTGACTCACAGATCACAGAGGAAGAATCGGAGAACAAAGGATGATGAGGAGCATAGCGATGTCAGTGTACGACTCTAACCAGGGTTGTCAACCAGGGAAGCTTGGCTCCTCCTACTCAGTGGCTCCTGTACTAAACTGGGTGGTATCCTGTCCCATTCAATAGGCAGTGATTTAAATGGAATTGGGTGGAGTGAGGCTTCAGAGAGGACATAAGCAGTGGCTGTATTTTTATCCTATGGCATCCTATTAACATCCTATTGCCAACCAGAATCATGTGGCAGTGCCACATAATCAATCATAGAATCTAATGTCGGATGAAATCTAATTGCAATCACCATAGAGATCATGTAGTTTGAAGCTGGAAATGACAGACATTTTGTTTTTTACATACAGTACCAGTCAAAAGTTTTTCTTTATTTACATCAAAACTATGAAACAACACATAAGGAATCATGTAGTAACCAAAAAAGTAGCCACCTTTTGCTTTGATGACAGCTTTGCACACTCTTGGCATTCTCTCAACCAGCTTCATGAATGCATTTAAATTAACAGGTGTGCCTTGTTAAAAGTACATTTGTGGAACTTCTTTCCTTCTTAATACGTTTGAGCCAATCAGTTGTGCTGTAATAAGGTAGGGGTGGTATACAGAAGATAGCCCTATTTGGTAAAAAAAAACAAGTCCATATTATGGCAAGAACAGCTCAAATAAGCAAATAGAAATGACAGTCCATCATTACTTTAAGACATGAAGGTCTGTCAATTTGGAAAATTTCAAGAACTTTGAAAGTTTCTTCAAGTACAGTTGCAAAAACCATCAAGCGCTATGATGAATCTGGCTCTCATGAGGACTGCCACAGGAAAGGAAGACCCATAGTTACTTCTGCTGCAGAGGATAAGTTCATTAGACTTAACTGCACCTCAAATTCCAGCCCAAATAAATGCTTCACAGAGTTTAAGTAACAGACACATTGCAACATCAAATGTTCAGAGGAGACTACGTGAATCAGGCCTTCATGGTCGAATTGCTGCAAAGAAACCACTACTAAAGGACACGAATAAGAGGAAGAGACTTGCTTGGGACAAGAAACAAGCAATGGACATTAGACCGATTGAAATCTGTCCTTTGGTCTGATGAGTCCAATCTTGAGATTTTTGGTTCCAACCGCTATGTCTTTGTGAGATGTAGAGTAGGTGAATGGATGATCTCTGCATGTGTGGTTCTCACCATTAAGCATGGAGGAGGAGGTGTGAAGGTGTGGGGGTGCTTTGCTGATGACACTGTTATTTAGAATTCAAGGCACACTTAACCAGCATGGCTACCACAGCATTCTGCCGACATATGCTATCCCATCTGGTTTGCGCTTAGTGGGACTATCATTTGTTTTTCAACAGGACAACGACCCAACACACCTCCAGGCTGTGTAAGGGCTATTTGACCAAGAAGGAGAGTGATGGAGTGCTGCATCAGATGACCTGGCCTCCACAATCAACCGACCTCAACCCAATTGAGATGGTTTGGGATGAGTTGGACCACAGAGTGAAGGAAAAGCAGCCAACAAGTGCTCAGCATATGTGGGAACTCCTTCAAGACTGTTAGAAAAGCATTGCAGGTGAAGCTGAATGAGAGAATGCCAACAGTGTGCAAAGCTGTCATCAAGGCAAATGGTGACTACTTGATCTAAAATATAATTTTGTTTGTGTTACGCCCTGACCTTAGAGAACCTTTCATTTCTCTATTTTGGTTAGGTCAGGGTGTGACTTGAGTGGGTAGTCTAGTTTTTTATTTTCTATGTTGGCCTGGTATGGTTCCCAATCAGAGGCAGCTGTCTATCGTTGTCTCTGATTGAGGATCATACTTAGGCAGCCTTTTCCCACCTGTTGTTTGTGGGATCTTGAATTTGTATTGTTTCTTTTTAGCCCTACAAAGCTGTATGTTTTGTTTGTTACTCTTTCTTGTTTTGTGCCGGTTATCATAAATAAATAATGATTAACCTACCCCACGCTGCATCTTTGTCCGACCATCCTTCCAACAACGATCGTTACAATTTGTTTAAAACATGATTTGGTTACTACATGATTCCATATGTGTTATTTCATAGTTTGGATGTCTTCACTATTATTCTACAATGTAGAAAATAGTACAAATAAAGAAAAACCCTTGAATGAGTCGGTGTATACAAACTTTTGACTGGTACTGTATTTAAAATTCATGCTTTTCCTTTTAAAACATCAATATTAGAATCAATAATTTAGACCATTCTTTTTCACCTTTCAATTTACATTTCAAAATTCATAGAGGGATATAAGTTATTATAATGGCCACAGTAGTAACCCCAAACACTGTTTACCTAATACAAATCTCCTAACTAATTCCTATAGTTATCTGTCAGTTGGTCATGTTAAATCAATCATACAATGTATTTTAAGGTTTTAAAGACACAACATGAAAGGAGAATGCAGCCACTCTTAAAAACAAGTTCATATCTGCCCAGTATACAACAAATGTACTAATTCTCCACGACAAGAGTGATTTTATTTCTTTAACTTTATCAATATTTTCTGCAACTGAGTGAAATGTCGAAACCTCAGAATGGGTCTTCAATACCCCAGGAGATTTCAGTTGAACTGTAGCATACTGTGCTGTCATTCTTTTATTTGTTATAGGGGTCAAGATGGTTGAATGTCTGATCAATTCAGCTGAATTCCTTTGAGAATGAAGCAGCCCATGAATAGCCAAAGGATTGACTGTGGGGTTTCAGTACGATTCATTCACTCACAGTTTTAAAAGGTCATTAGTGGTGGGCACAGGCTCTCTTGTCGAAACACCAATATGTCTTCATAGGGGGGCAGGCCTGAACAATCCCTGCTGTGCCTTTCCTCCATTCTTGTTTGTGTCACTTTGCACGCAAGACCAAACAAGCCCATGAATGTCATCTCTCATCCAATCATTCCCCGTGTACGGAGACCAAATACTTATGTACAACATTTAGGAACATTATGGAACCACACAGGCCAAATTAGATGAAGGGACATAGAAGGATAGGGGAGAGGAGGATCAAGGAAGGATGGAAGGATGAGTGGGATCATTTGGTTCAGCAGTATGTAATCTTGACAGAAAAGCGGACTCTTCAGACCCTGTGAAACCAGATTGTAGAGGATGATAAGGAGAAGAGGGGGGGTGGGGTGGAAAAGGAGAGAAGAGACCACAGCTGTTAGTATACATAGGGCTCCTGAGTAGCGCAGCGGTCTAAGGCACTGCATCTCAGTGTTAGAGGCGTCACTACAGACCCTGGTTAGATCCTGGGCTGTATCATAACCGGCCGTGATCGGGAGTCCCATAGGGTGGGGCACAATTGACCCAGCGTCTTCCGGGTTAGGTGAGGGTTTGGCCGGGGTAGGCTGTCATTGTAAATAAGAATTTGTTCTTAACTGGCGTGCCTGGTTGTATAAAGGTAAAATATGAAACAGTACTGGGTAGATGATTATGGTAATGAGGACAGAATGGGTGGAGGGGATAGGGAAGGGACAGAGGAGATGAGGAAAGAAAGTAAACCAACAACCTGGTGAGAGTAAGAAAAGAGGAGATTGAAATAGAGTCCTGGTGGCATAGAAACAACAGAGTAGGAGTGGGTTGCTTGTCATAAGGGATTGAGAAAAGGAGGAGAAGAAACTTTGTGAGGATGGATGTAGATGGCAGATAATGCAAACAACCAAGGATGTTCCTGAAAGGTCAGCCTGTCTGATTGGGTGATGTAGGTTGTTTGCTTTGACTGATGACCTTGTCTCTCCTGTGTGTTTTACATTTATGGCTCCATCAATAACAAGCTCATTATGTGTCCATGTGTATCTAGGACCCTGGACACACATTATGTGACATGCTATTGGAGAACTGGCAGGATGCTAGATGGTTATTTACTGTGGAATGCATGCTGTCTAGTCAGGATGAAGCCTGTTCTAGTTTAGGACGGTGATGAGGTAGATGACGAAGTTTTAAGACAAAACCTTGTTTACTTTTCCTCTCTTATCCAAAAAATAAATCAATACCCATTCCACCTCTGAATGGCACACATACACAATCCATGTCTCAATTTAACAAGTGACATCAATAAGGGATCCTAGCTTTCACCTGGATTCACCTGGTCAGTCTGTCATGGAAAGAGCAGGTGTTCCTAATGTTTTGGACACTTGTTGCATGTAATAGGGAGGGAGAAAGATCACCATTTGCTTTTGAAGACATTTAAAAGCCTTTCTGGATATGACACCCTGAAAATAACCTCTCACACATTACAGGTTGTACCAGGAGTGTAGCGAACCACTGAAGTGTTGCTCTGCATCTCTGTATGGGAGTTCATTATCAAAGAAAACGGGGGTGAGAAACAGAGAGGAAGAGAAAGAAAGAGAGAGAAATAAAGAGAGAGAGAGAGAAGGGAGACAGGAGAGCAGCAAGAGAGAGCAGAGCGATGAGGAACCAGTATTTCAATTACATTAAATAAATGTTTTTTTTAATCTTTGATGCAGGTTAATGAAACTAATTAGTCTTCATGGCGTAAACCCTTCTGGAGCGGCAGATAACTGCCAGAGGCTTAGATAGTGCCAGCCAATTCCTGGCCTACGAAGTAGAGGGGAAAAACAAACACAGATCCTTATTACTCTTCTAACCATTACACGAAAGGATTACACCAATCTTATGTCCTCTTTCGCCATTAGAGCCATATTCTGCATTTACATCAGACAGCCCATACAGTATTGTATTTGTTAGAGAATCTACTGTCCCTGGTAGTATTGGCTAGAGTGCGGTCATACATGAATACTGCTGGGCTCATCATTACATTGAAGTTTATTTTGGAGAAAGTACAATTGGAAATTGAGGTCTAGATAGAACATTCTGAAAATGCTTGAGTCTTTGACATCCTCATAAGCTTTGTAATCGGCAGATGGGACATCAAAAATATGAGGGTGACTGTGATTCTCAAAGGAGAGGGAGATAGACATACCAATCATGTCCTTTATCATTCATGTTCATCATGTTTCCCATCTAGCATATGGAGTATATTCTCTATTCTATCAAATGTAGAGTTATTTCATAAAGATGTTGAGTTAAATCATATTGCTGTTTCGCATCTGACCAATTTAAGATGAAATAAATTATGCCTATTGATATTAATATGTGAGGATACAATCTGTATTGTGTCTTTAATTTATAGAATATGTCTAAGCAAGAATGCATTGCACATATGGATGGCTAATCTTGAGCACTGAGTCATAGGAGTAAAGGCACTGAGCCTGCTGTCCATGGTGCTGAATAAGCAGCCGGAAGTACAGTATCATACTAAAACCAGCCCTTCTAGCTGTTTGTACAGTATACAAATAAGCTAGAAATCTGATTTATTTACAGTTGATTTTATTTAGAATTGAATAAAAGAGAACTGCCAAAATAAGAACTGCTAGATATCCAGAAAGAAAATGTAGAAGGTAAAAACTTGAGGTCAAGTTTAAGATTGTTAACACATCGATCTTACAAAGCATCACCTTGTGTGGCCTGTTTTAATACTGAACATTGATTGAGTGACCTTTATATAGGCTATATAGACAAGGCTCGCAATGGGGCAAAAATAGATTACTTCCACCTATATCTGCTTGTCAAAGCTCTCAGAAACCTTGGCCTTTCAATCAATACACAACTGCAGCTGCAGCCACATAAAAACATAATGAACAATTAAAGAGTATGGTGTTGAAATTGAATGAATGTAGTACATGAGAGAACTAGTTTCACTTCGTACAGACTGAAATAAGACCTCTCAATGACTAGGGGTTACGTGTAAAACCACGGCCACATTTTGATCAACAGTTGCTCTGGCATTCTCTAGTGCTGTACTCCTGAACCAGACTCTGACCTTGAGTCCTGATTGGTTTAAAAGGTGAAATCCCTCCTGTGTCCATCTCATTATACGTTTTTTTGCCTACTTAGAGGCGAGATAACGGTTGAACATTTTATCACATGTAGATTTGCTTCTGTTGTGTTGTACCTATTAAAAAAAGATGTGTTCTAAATTAAACTCTTTCAAATGTGATAATGTGATCACTCATTAAAGTGTGTTACAAAAGTGAGAAATATAACACTTTATACTGTGACTCAACTGACTTGAAGAGACTTCCACAACTCATGAAAAATATGCACTTATTGGAGATGACAGTAAGATTTACAGTGTAACGTTTGTAATAATGCTTAGCTCCACTGTCTCTTGTATCAAGAACCCTGCATCTGGAGTGAGATAGAAGTTGATGGTGAACTGCAGAGCTCCAACTAGGTCAAAACTATTTCTGGTCTCCCGCCATATGCTAAGAGGTGCTCCAACACACTTGCAGAGGCTGGTGGCAGAATATCAATCTAGCTGCAAATGAAACAGCTGGCACTGCGGATATACAAAACTCCTGGCACTTTCTGCCTGGTCAAAGCCAGGGTCCAGCAGCCAGCAGCTCATAGATTGGGTCTGGGTCTGATGAAACTGAGCCCACACAACAGAGAGAGGGATCACACCCTGTTCTATTCATCATGCATTGTTTGAAGATTGCTGTCTAACCCATAAAGAGATGGTAGCTTAGGTTACAAAACAACTAAAGTACCACCAGTACAACACAAACGTTGATTGATTTCGTAAACAGAAATGTGTTTCAAGAGTATAACTTAACCCTCATACTACAAACATATTTTACATACATGGATTACCAACTGGGGTAATGTTGACCGCAATAAATATTGGAAACAATCGCAACAAAAAAAACGATCATAGCAAAAAACGTAATTCTTATCAAAGCATCATTAGACATGTAAATAATGTTATCTGAAATAAAATGAAAAATACCAAAACAAACTTACAGAATTACAGTTCATTTGCATATTCTCTAAAACCAAAATTAATTTGTCCCTTAAAAATAATGTGCAGATTTTTTTCACATTGCAATCCACATACAGTAAGTGGCTCCCAGGTGGCACAGCGATCCTAGGCACTGCATCTCAGTGCTTGAGGGGTCACTACAGACACCCTGGTTCACAACCGGCCGTGATTGGGAGTCCCATAGGGCGGCGCACAATTGGCCCAGTATCGTCCGGGTTTGGCTGGTGTAGGCAGTCATTGTAAATAAGAATTTGATCTTAACTGACTTGGCTAGTTAAATTAAAGGTAAAAAAAATTAACAAAAATAGTACTGGGTAGATGATTAGGGTAATGAGGATAGAATGGGGGGGTGGGGGAGAAAGAGGAGATAATGATGGTAAATCAGGTTTTTAGTACTTACATTAAAAAATATATATTATTTAACCTTTATTTGTCACACCCTGATCTGTTTCTGTCACGCCTTTGCACCACACTCATCCAGAGTCCTCTGTTCATCACCTGTTTGTATCTGTTTGTTTCTCTGATTCTTCCCCAGCATAAGGCGCTCGTCGATTCAGACACAGCTGGGAATTTTATCGACAGAGCGTTAGCCCTTAGTGTAGGAATCCCCATTATTCCTGTAATTAGAACTGTCCCGGTTCACGCTCTGGATAGTCGACCATTAGGGTCCGGGCTAATCAGGGAAGCCACCATCTCCCTGACCATGGAGACGCAAGGGGCTCACAAGGAGAAAATCAGTCTCTTTCTCATTGACTGTCCTGCGTTTCCCGTGGTACTAGGCATTTCCTGGTTAGCTCTTCATAACCCCACTATTTCCTGGCAAAAGAGGGCTCTCACGGGGTGGTCGCGAGAGTGCTCGGGGAGGTGTGTAGGGGTTTCCGTTGGTGCTACCACGGTGGAAAGTCCAGACCAGGTCTCCACCGTGCGCATCCCCACAGAATATGCCGATTTGGCTCTCGCCTTCTGTAAAAAGAAGGCGACTCAATTACCACCCCATCGACGGGGGGTTGTGCGATAAATCTCCTGGAAGACGCTGCACTTCCTAGGAGTCACGTGTATCCCCTGTTGCAAGTGGAGTCGGTGGCTATGGAGACATATGTTTCTGAATCTCTGCGTCAGGGTTACATTCGGTCCTCCACTTCACCTTCCTCCTCGAGTTTATTTTTTGTGAAGAAGAAGGATGGAGGTCTACGCCCGTGTATTGACTACAGAGGTCTCAATCAAATCATGGTGAGGTACAGTTACCCGCTACCTCTTATCACCACGACGATTGAGTCAATGCATGGGGTGCGTTTCTTCACAAAACTGGATCTCAGGAGTGCATATAACCTGGTGCGTATTCGGAAGGGCGACGAGTGGAAGACAGCGTTTAGTACCACCTCAGGTCATTATGAGTACTTAGTCGTGCCGTACGGGTTGATGAATGCTCCATCAGTTTTCCAATCCTTTGTAGACGAGATTTTCAGGGACCTGCACGGGCAGGGTGTAGTGGTGTATATCGATGACATTCTGATATAATCCGCTACATGCTCCAAGCATGTGTCCTTGGCACGCAGGGTATATTGGAGGGGGGGGGGGGGGGGGGGGGGTACTGTCATGACTTCCGCCAAAGTCGGCTCCTCTCCTTGTTCGGGCGGCGTTCGGCGATCGACGCTCCATTTTTCATAAGTCCATTTGTTTTGTCTTGTTCCATACACACCTAGTTTTCATTCCCTAATCAATTTACATGTATTTAGTACTCTGTTCCCCATCATATCTATGTGTGTAACTGTTCATTGTTAACGATGTATGTTCACGCACGATACTTTTATATTTATGTTCCGTGTTTTTGGGCACTTTTGTCATTTTTTGTGCCTATTCTTGAACGGAATAAAAGTGTGCCTGTTTACTCTACTCTTCTCTCCTGCACCTGACTTCACCTCCCTTACACAGGCTTAACAGTTTCACCTGTCTTTGTGATTGTATCCACCCCCTCCAGGTGTCGCTTATTTTCTCCAGTGTGTTTATCTCTGTGTTTCCTGTCTCTTTGTGCCAGTTCGTCTTGTATGCTTCCAAGTCAACCAATGGTTTTCCCGTTCTCCTGCTTTTTGCATTTTCCCTTTTCTAGTCCTCCCGGTTTTGACCCTTGCCTGTTTCTGGACTTTGTACCCGCCTGCATGACCATTCTGCCTGCCTTGACCATGAGCGTGTTTGCCACTCTTTACCTCCTAGACTCTGATCTGGTTTTGACCTTTTGTCTGTCCACGACCATTCTCTTGTCTACTCCTTTGGATTAATAAACATTGTAAGACTCCAACCATCTGCCTCTTGTGTCTGCATCTGGGTCTCGCGTTGTGTCATGATAGTACGAACTGGCCATGACAGACCCACAGACTTGGACCAGCTTCGCCACACTGTCTCCCTGCAGGGAGCCACCATTGGAAGACATCAGGAGATGGTACAGGGCCTTTTGGAAGGGCTCAGTTCCTTGACGGAGCGCCATGACCATAGGTTGAAGGCTATTATGGAGCAAATCAGGGAGTTTGCTCAGACTGTCTGCCACCTCTGAAAAACCCCAATCGCTCAGTAATTTTTTCCCCTATCTGTGGTGAGTTTGTACAGCTTATTGAGACTCCCTGTGAACCCCGCTTACCTCCTCCCGAGCAATATTTGGGGAATCATGGTACCTACCGGGTTTTATTTCTCAGTGCTCACTTATTTTTGAGCTACAGCCATATTTGTTCTCTTCAGAGCGAACAAAGATGGCGTGTATAATTACGCTAATGTCGGGAAGGGCGCTCTCCTGGGCTAAAGCAGTTTGGGAATAACAATCTGCCATTTGCGGTCATTTGGAGGAACTCATGGCAGAGGTGAGAAGTTTTTGAGTCTCCGGTATCCGGGAGAAAGGCGGCCAGCAAACTGCTTGACTTACATCAACTCCTGTACCACGCGGTGGACTTTCCCACGTTGGCTGCCGAGAGTGCCTGGAATCTGGAGTCTCTTTTCAATACTTCTCTGCACGGATTATCTGAGGAGGTAAAGGATGAGCTAGCTGCTCAGGAACTGCCAGTCGACCTCGACTCCCTCATCTCCCTCACCATTAGAATTGATTGACGCCTAAGGGAAAGCAAGAGTGAGAGGTCTGGTCTGGGGCACACTCGTGCACCCGATATGGCGCGTTCACCTCCTATGGAATACGAAAGTTCCGAAGACAGCTCTTCCCAGAGGAGTCGAAGTCACCTGAGACCTCTAGTGAATCTACGACAGGTGAGTTGGATACTCCTGAGCCTATGCAGTTGGGAAGAACTAGGCTATCAGTTTGGGAGAGCTCAAGGAGGATGAATAATAACTGTTGCCTGTACTGTGGAGGGGCAGGACATTTTATAGCTACCTGCCCTATTAGGAAACCCTTGTCTAGTACCAGTACTATGGTGAGTCAGACTGGGAGTTCCCTAATTCCCATCACCCGCAAACTCCTTTTTGCTCTTGTGCTGTGGGGAGACCAATGTAAGTCTCTCCGAGTGTTCATTGATTCTGGGGCTGATGAATGTCTTATGGATGCCACGATAGCTTCGGATTCCCTCTCAGCCTCTCTCTGTGCCCATGGATGCTAGGGCACTGGACGGCCGCTCTATAGGGGAAGTCTCCTAGAGTACTGTTCCCATTCAATTATAGGTTTCTGGTAACCACAGTGAGACCATACAGTTCCTCCTCATTGCATCTTCCCATGCTCCAGTTGTGTTGGGATTTTCCTGGCTACAAAAACACAATCCTCTGATTGACTGGACCACACTTCCATCCTGGGTTGGAGTTCTTTTGCCATTCCCACTGCATTCAAGCAGCACAGCCTTCCCCAAGTCGTCCTCCTCAGGATGTTAGCAAGACTGTGGATGTCTCTGCTATTCCTACTGAATACCATGACCAGACGTGAGACACCTGTTTTCAATCCCATTCATTACCTGTTGTGTATTTAACCCCCTGTTTCCCCTCATGTCTTTGTCAGAGATTGTTTATTGTCAGTGTTCTATTATATTCTATATTCTATTCTATTAGTGTTATGGAGCATGTTACGTGGACATTCATTAAAAGACTCCAGTTTACACTCTGTTTGACTCTCCTGCGCCTGACTTCCCTGCCACCTATACACACGACTCTGACAGAACCTCTGACCATAAAAATATGAAGTCAGCAGGAGAGGACACTACGCTCATGGAGGTGGAGGAACGCGTCCGGGAACAAGAGGAGGAGATTGACTGTTTGAGCGCCGTCATGGATCGCATTGTCCAGAATATGGACCGCTGGGAGAGAGGGATTTTCTCCAGCGCCTCCACCACCACAACCGTGATCTCCCTTGAACGCTTTTTCCCCTCCTGAACAGAACAAGATCCATTTATCCTTACCCACGGGATACAACGGAGATACTGCCGGCTGCCAGGGTTTCCCCCTTAAACTGAACTTGTATCTGGCCACGGTCTCCCCAGTACCATCGGACCGTGAGAAGAGTTGCGCCTCCTCTCATGCCTCACCGGGAAAGCCCTGGAGAGGGCCAGCGCTGTGTGTAGATAGGAGGATGCGGCGTTGGACCATTTTGAGGAGTTCACCCGCCAATTCCGGATAGTATTCGACCATCCACCCGAAGGCAGAGCGGCGGGTGAGCGCCTCTATCATCTGAGGCAGGAGACGAGGAGTGCACAGGAGTTTGCTTTGGAGTTTAGGACCTTGGCTGCCGGCGCTGGATGGAGCGACAGGGCCCTGATCGACCATTACTGTTGTAGTCTATGTGAGGACGTCCGTCGGGAGCTGGCCTGTAGAGACACCACCCTCACCTTCGACCAGCTGGTGGACATGTCCATCAGGCTGGACAACATGCTGGCTACTCGTGGACGTCTCGATCGGGGTCAAATCAAATCAAATCAAATTTTATTTGTCACATACACATGGTTAGCAGATGTTAATGCGAGTGTAGTGAAATGCTTGTGCTTCTAGTTCCGACAATGCAGTAATAACCAACAAGTAATCTAGCTAACAATTCCAAAACTACTACCTTATAGACACAAGTGTAAGGGGATAAAGAATATGTACATAAGATATATGAATGAGTGATGGTACAGAGCGGCATAGGCAAGATACAGTAGATGGTATTGAGTGCAGTATATACATATGAGATGAGTATGTAAACAAAGTGGCATAGTTAAAGTGGCTAGTGATACATGTATTACATAAAGATGCAGTAGATGATAGAGTACAGTATATACTTATACATATGAGATGAATAATGTAGGGTATGTAAACAATATATTAGGTAGCATTGTTTAAAGTGGCTAGTGATATATTTTACATAATTTCCCATCAATTCCCATTATTAAAGTGGCTGGAGTTGAGTCAGTGTGTTGGCAGCAGCCACTCAATGTTAGTGGTGGCTGTTTAACAGTCTGATGGCCTAGAAGCGTTTTTCAGTCTCTCAGTCCCAGCTTTGATGCACCTGTACTGACCTCGCCTTCTGGATGATAGCGGGGTGAACAGGCAGTGGCTCGGGTGGTTGTTGTCCTTGATGATCTTTATGGCCTTCCTGTGACATCGGGTGGTGTAGGTGTCCTGGAGGGCAGGTAGTTTGCCCCCGGTGATGCGTTGTGCAGACCTCACTACCCTCTGGAGAGCCTTACGGTTGCAGCCTGACAGGATGCTCTCGATTGTGCATCTGTAGAAGTTTGTGAGTGCTTTTGGTGACAAGCCACATTTCTTCAGCCTCCTGAGGTTGAAGAGGTGCTGCTGCGCCTTCTTCACAATGCTGTCTGTGTGGGTGGACCAATTCAGTTTGTCTGTGATGTTTACGCCGAGGAACTTAAAACTTACTACCCTCTCCACTACTGTTCCATCGATGTGGATAGGGGGGTGTTCCCTCTGCTGTTTCCTGAAGTCCACAATCATCTCCTTAGTTTTGTTGACGTTGAGTGTGAGGTTATTTTCCTGACACCACACTCCGAGGGCCCTCACCTCCTCCCTGTAGGCTGTCTCGTCATTGTTGGTAATCAAGCCTACCACTGTTGTGTCATCTGCAAACTTGATGATTGAGTTGGAGGCGTGCGTGGCCACGCAGTCGTGGGTGAACAGGGAGTACAGGAGAGGGTTCAGAACGCACCCTTGTGGGGCCCCAGTGTTGAGGATCAGGGGGGTGGAAATGTTGTTGCCTACCCTCACCACCCCTGGGGGCGGCCCGTCAGGAAGTCCAGTACCCAGTTGCACAGGGCGGGGTCGAGACCCAGGGTCTCGAGCTTGATGACGAGCTTGGAGGGCACTATGGTGTTGAATGCCGAGCTGTAGTCGATGAACAGCATTCTCACACAGGTATTCCTCTTGTCCAGATGGGTTAGGGCAGTGTGCAGTGTGGTTGAGATTGCATCGTCTGTGGACCTATTTGGGCGGTAAGCAAATTGGAGTGGGTCTAGGGTGTCAGGTAGGGTGGAGGTGATATGGTCCTTGACTAGTCTCTCAAAGCACTTCATGATGATGGAAGTGAGTGCTACGGGGCGGTAGTCGTTTAGCTCAGTTACCTTAGCTTTCTTGGGAACAGGAACAATGGTGGCCCTCTTGAAGCATGTGGGAACAACAGACTGGGATAGGGATTGATTGAATATGTTCGTAAACACACCAGCCAGCTGGTCTGCGCATACTCTGAGGGCGCGGCTGGGGATGCCGTCTGGGCCTGCAGCCTTGCGAGGGTTGACACGTTTAAATGTTTTCCTCACGTCGGCTGCAGTGAAGGAGAGTCCGCATGTTTTAGTTGCTGGCCGTGTCAGTGGCACTGTATTGTCCTCAAAGCGGGCAAAAAAGTTATTTAGTCTGCCTGGGAGCAAGACATCCTGGTCCGTGACGGGGCTAATTTTCTTCTTGTAATCCGTGATTGACTGTAGACCCTGCCACATACCTCTTGTGTCTGAGCCGTTGAATTGAGATTCTACTTTGTCTCTATACTGACGCTTAGCTTGTTTGATTGCCTTGCGGAGGGAATAGTTACACTGTTTGTATTCCGTCATGTTTCCGGTCACCTTGCCCTGATTAAAAGCAGTGGTTCGGGCTTTCAGTTTCACGCGAATGCTGTCATCAATCCACGGTTTCTGGTTTGGGAATGTTTGGGAACGACATCTTCAACGCACGTTCTAATGAACTCGCTCACCGAATCAGCGTATTCGTCAATGTTATTGTCTGACGCAATACGAAACATATCCCAGTCCACGTGATGGAAGCAGTCTTGGAGTGTGGAATCAGCGTTGAACAGACCTCAGCGCGGGAGCTTCTTGTTTTAGTTTCTGTCTGTAGGCAGGGATCAACAAAATGGAGTCGTGGTCAGCTTTTCCGAAAGGAGGGCGGGGCAGGGTCTTATATGCGTCGCGGAAGTTAGAATAGCAGTGATCCAAGGTTTTTCCAGCCCTGGTTGCGCAATCGATATGCTGATAAAATTTAGGGAGTCTTGTTTTCAGATTAGCCTTGTTAAAATCCCCAGCTACAATAAATGCAGCCTCCGGATAAAGGGATTCCAGTTTGCAAAGAGTCAAATAAAGTTAGTTCAGAGCCATCAATGTGTCTGCTTGGGGGGGAATATATACGGCTGTGATTATAATCGAAGAGAAATCCCTTGGTAGATAATGCGGTCGACATTTGATTGTGAGGAATTCTAAATCAGGTGAACAGAAGGACTTGAGTACCTGTATGTTGTTATGATCACACCACGTCACGTTAACCATGAAGCATACGCCCCCGCCCCTCTTCTTACCAGAAAGATGTTTGTTTCTGTCTGCGCGATGCGTGGAGAAACCAGCTGGCTGCACCGACTCCGATAGCATCTCTCCAGTGAGCCATGTTTCCTTGAAGCAAATAACGTTACAGTCTCTGATGTCCCTCTGGAATGCTACCCTTGCTCGGATTTCATCAACCTTGTTGTCAAGAGACTGGACATTGGCGAGAAGAATGCTATGGAGTGGTGCACGATGTGCCCGTCTCCGGAGTCTGACCAGAAGACCGCTCCGTTTCCCCCTTTTACGAAGTCGTTTTTTTGGGTCGCCGGCTGGGATCCATTCTGTTGTCCTGGGTGAAAGGCAGAACACAGGATCCGATTCGCGAAAGTCATATTCTTGGTCGTACTGATGGTGAGTTGATGCTGCTCTTATGTTCAGTAGTTCTTCTCTTCTGTATGTAATGAAACCTAAGATGACCTGGGGTACCAATGTAAGAAATAACACATAAAAAAACAAATAAACTGCATAGTTTCCTAGGAACGCGAAGCGAGGCGGCCATCTCTGTCGGCGCCGGAATCTTGTCATCTGGTTGTTCCATCCTCCCGAACCCTCTCCCGAACCTATGGAATTGGAAGGGATGGTGCGCAGGGAGACCGGAGGGGGTTCCAACTCGAGCACCATCTATGGTCGCAGAGAGCACACTGCTGGTCGGTGCCGGGTTGGTTCCTCTGGGAATAGAGAAGGCAGGCAAGGCACTCTGGCATCACCCCAGGTGAGTAGGCACCATTCTCATCCAGAGCCCTCTGTTGCACTAATGTTTGTCTCTGTCACTTTTACGGATTTTTCCCTGCTTTCCCAGTATAAGGCGCTAGTAGATTCAGGCGCGGCTGGGAATTTCATTAATAAAAATGTAGCTCATTTATTGTTTCTGTGGATATGCCTTTCCCTAATCATGCCTTAGATAGTCGAGCACTAGGGTCAGGGTTTATCAGGGAGGTCACCGCACCTTTTTGTATGATAACGCTGGAGGGTCTCAAGGAGAAGATTGGTCTTTTCCTTATTTATTCTCCTACGTATTCTTTGGTGCTAGGCCTACCCTGGTTAGCTTGTCATAACCCCACTGTTTCTTGGCCACAGAGGGCTCTCACGGGGTGGTCGCGAGAGTGCTCAGGTAAGTGTTTAGGGGTTCCGTTGGTGCTACTACGGTGGAAAGTCCAGACCAGGTCTCCATCGTGCGCATTCCCCCCCGAATATGCAGATTTGGCTCTCGCCTTCTGTAAAAAGAAGGCGACTCAATTACCACCCATCGATGGGGGGATATTGCGATAGATCTCCTGGTAGAAGCTGCATATCCCAGGAGTCACGTGTATCCCCTGTCGCAAGCGGAGACGGTGGCTATGGAGACATATGTCTCTGAATCCTTGCGTCAGGGGTGCATTCAGCCATCCATTTCACACGTCTCTTCGAGTTTCTTTTTTGTGAAAAAGAAGGATGGTGGTTTACGCCCGTGCATTGATCATCGAGGTCTAAATAAAATCACGTACAATCTGGTGCGTATTCGGAAGGGTGATGAGTGGAAGACGGAATTTAGCACCACCTCAGGTCATTATGAGTACCTTGTCATGCCATATGGGTTGATGAATGCTCCATCAATCTTCCAATCATTTGTAGATGAGATCTTCAGGGACCTGCACGGGCAGGGTGTAGTGGTGTATATCGATGATATTCTGATATACTCCGCTATACGCGCCGAGCATGTGTCCCTGGTGCGCAGGGTGCTTGGTCGCCTGTTGGAGCATGATCTATATGTCAAGGCTGAGAAATGCTCGTTTTTCCAACAATCCATCTCCTCCCTAGGGCATCGGATTTCCACTTCAGGAGTGGAAATGGAGAGTGACAGCATTGCAGCCGTTAGTAATTGGCTGACTCCAACCACGGTAAAGGAGGTGCAGCGTTTTTTAGGTTTTGCCAATTACTACCGGACGTTTATCCGGGGTTTTGGTCAGGATGCTGCTCCCATTACCTCACTGCTAAAGGGGGCCCCGGTGTGCTTGCAGTGGTTGGCTGAGGCGAACAGGGCTTTTGGACACCTGAAGACTCTGTTTACCTCGGTGCCTGTGTCGCCTCTTTGCCATTCATAGTGGAGGTGGACGCATCTGAAGCTGGGATAGGAGCAATGCTCTCTCAGCGTTCGGGTACGCCACTGAAGCTTCGCCCCTGTGCTTTCTTTTCGAAGAAGCTCAGCCCGGCGGAGCGAAACTATGATGTGGGGGACCGGGAGCTGTTAGCTGTCGTAAAAGCCTTGAAGGCGTGGCGGCATTGGCTTGAGGGGGCTAAACACCCTTTTCTCATCTGGACTGACCACCACAATCTGGAGTACATCCGGCAGGCGAAGAGACTGAATCCTTGCCAGGCAAGGTGGGCCTTGTTTTTCACTCGTTTTGTGTTTACTCTTTCTTACAGACCAGGCTCCCAGAACATCAAGGCAGACGCATTGTCTCGGCTGTATGACACAGAGGAGCGGTCCATGGATCCCACTCCCATACTCCCAGCTTCGTGTTTGGTGGCGCCAGTAGTGTGGGAGCTGGACGTGGTCATTGAGCGGGCGTCACGTGCAGAGCCCTCTCCCCCTGAGTGTCCAGCTGGTCGTCAGTACGTTCCGTCTGCTGTCCGCGACCGATTGATCTATTGGGCTCACACTTCACCCTCCTCTGGTCATCCTGGGATAGATCAGACGATGCGCTGTCTTGATGGGAGGTACTGGTGTCCCACTTTAGCTAAGGACGTGAGGATTTATGTTTCCTCCTGCTCGGTGTGCGCCCAGTGCAAGGCTCCTAGACACCGGCCCAGAGGTACGGTACATCCTTTACCCGTTCCTCAACGGCCGTGGTTGCACCTGTCGGTGGATTTTTTGACTGATCTTCCACCTTCACAGGGTTACACCACAATCCCGGTCGTTGTGGATCGGTTTTCGAAGTCCTGTCGTCTCCTCCCTTTGCTCGGTCTCCCTACGGCCTTACAAACTGCAGAGGCCCTGTTTACACACGTTTTACGGCACTATGGGGTGCCTGAGGATATAGTGTCTGATCGGGGTCCCCAGTTCACATCAAGGGTCTGGAAAGCATTCATGGAACGTCTAGGGATCTCGGTTAGTCTTACCTCAGGTTTTCACCCCGAGAGTAATGGGCAGGTGGAGAGTTAACCAGGAGGTGGGTAGGTTTCTGCGGTCTTATTGCCAGGACCGGCCGGGAGAGTGGGCGAAGTTCGTGCCCTGGGCAGAGATGGCCCAAAACTCGCTACGCTACGTCACTCCTCCACTAACCTTACTCCTTTTCAATGTGTATTAGGGTATCAGCCGGTTCTGGCTCCTTGGCATCAGAGTCAGACCGAGGCTCCTGCGGTGGACAATTGGTTTCGGAGCGCTGAGGAAACCTGGGAGGCAGCCCACGTCCACCTTCAGCGTGCCAGAAGGCGCCAGAAATTTGGCGCAGACCGTCGCTGCATTGAGGCCCCGGTGTTCGCACCAGGGGACAGGGTCTGGCTCTCGACCCGAAACCTGCCCCTCCGCCTGCTCTGCCGGAAGCTGGGTCCGCGGTTTGTGGGGCCGTTTAAAGTCCTGAGGAGAGTGAACGAAGTATGTTATAGGTTACAACTGCCCACTAATTACCATATTAACCCCTCGTTCCATGTGTCTCTCCTCAGGCCGGTGGTCGCTGGCCCGCTCCAGGAGGCTGAAGTGCGTGATGTTCCTCCGCCTCCTCTAGACATCGAGGGGGTCCCGGCGTACTCTGTTCGATCCATTTTGGATTCGAGACGTCGGGCGAGGGACCTTCAGTACCTCGTGGCCTGAGAGGGGTACGGGCCGGAGGGGAGATGCTGGGTTCCGTTGGAGGACGTGTTAGATCCTTCCATGTTAAAAGAATTCCACCGTCTCCATCCGGATCGCCCTGCACCTTGTCCTCCGGGTCGTCCCCGAGGCCGGTGTTGACGCGCTGCTGGGGGGGGGGGGGGGGGGGGGGGGGGGGGGGTACTGTCACGACTTCTACCGAAGTCGTTGCCTCTCCTTGTTCGGGCGGTGCTCGGCGGTCGACGTCACCGGTCTTCTAGCCATCATTGATCCATTTTTCATTTTCCATTGGTTTTGTCTTGTCTTCCCACACACCTGTTTTCAATCCCATTCATTACCTGTTGTGTATTTAACCCTCTGTTTACCCTCATGTCTTTGTCAGAGATGTGTGAGATCAGTGTTGTGTTTATTGATAGGTGCGCGACGGGTCCTCGTACCCATGTTTGTTTATATTCTATTCTTATCAGTGTTATGGAGCATGTTACGTGGACATTCATTAAAAGACTCCATTTTACACTCCGTTTGACTCTCCTGCGCCTGACTTCCCTGCCAGCTATAGACACGACTCTATCAATCGGCTGTATTGTCTCTGATGATGAGCTGTCCATCTGGTGGTATGGATGACTTGTTTTTATGCATCCAGAGAAACAGGACCTTTATTTTAATCTATCTATCAAATTGCAATAGGCGGAATTAGATGTTTTAGGCTGGGGTCAAAATGACACCAAAGGACTTTTTAAAGTTTTTGTCCATATTGATATAGAAACACTAAACAATGATTTAGATTTGTTAAGAACAAATTGACTGATAAAGTCATGAAATACTGGAATTATTTAATAACCACCTTTGGGTAGTATATGCCTCTAGGGTCAAAATGTCTCCAGTCAGTAGTATGAGGGTTCATATCCAACATTTATGAACCCATATTATCCCTATGAAAACGTTTTGTCTTTGTAATCAATGTGTTGTATCCAAACATTTATGATCGTTGAGCTGCCACTTGCTTGAGGCGTACAAAACTGTTCTTCAAATGAGTGGGAGGCATATAGACTACACTGCAGTAGTCACCCACTGTACTGTACAGTGAACATTTGAAATCGAATGACCTCTAGGTAAACAGAATTTGATCTGCCTGTTGAGGTGTTTGAGGAGCACTGGGCTGCTGGTGCACCACTGGGACTGGAGGTGTGTGGAGTGGGTATGGATTATGAGGAGGAGGAGGATTTGATTAGTCTGCGCCATAGAGCGTGGAAGTTTACCATAGGTATGAGATGTATGGTACTGTATCTGTAAGGTCAAAGTATTTCTTGTATTCCAGCATTAATAATTATATTCTCAATTCTTTCTCATTTTATTCAAATGTGTAATATACCAGATGCACTGAAACAAAGTGATTTACAATATGGACAACCACAGAATACATGTGCCAGCATTGCAATCTAAATATATTGTACATTATCAGTATAGCAGTGGACACAACCTGGTCATTTGATCAGCTTTAAAAGAAGTATGCATACATTGATTTCATTTCTGACCACAACAACACCAACACTGGAACAAAAAACAAACAACCTCAACCAAGAAGTTTCCTCTCTTGCTTTCCCTATATGAAATGCAGTGGTGATCTGTAAATTAGTCAAATGTGTCGAGACGGAATGGCTGTATCACTCCTCAGATATTTCAGCTCCAGTGATACAGAAACGTAGAGCCCACAGAATCCATTGAGAGTGCAGGGTGAGTGGAAGGGGAAGGGGGCACCTGCTGGACCCCTAAGCTGGCATTTCCTGGGCCTGTCATATCCTCTCTGTGGGTAATGAAATCAGTTTGGGTCCTGTGCTGCTGACTCTGCTGCATGACAATGTTTTTTATGATTGGACAAACAATTGTAACAATCTTATAACATACAGTATTCATTCAAGAGTTTTTCTTAATTTTTACTATTTTCTACATTGTAGAATAAAAGTGAAGACATCAACACTATGAAATAACACATATGGAATAATTTTGTGACCAAAATGTGCTATGTTTTAGATTCTTCAAAGTAGCCACCCTTTGCCTTGATGACAGCTTTGCACACTCTTGGCATTCTCTCAACCAGATTCATGAGGTAGTCAGTCACCTGGAATGCATTTCAATTAACAGGTGTGCCTTGTTAAAAATCTATTTATGTAATTTATTTAGTTCTTAACGTGTTTGAACCAATCAGTTGTGTTGTGACAAGGTAGGGGGGGTTCACAAAAGATAGCCCTATTTTGTAAAAGACCAAGTCCATATTATTGCAAGAACAGCTCAAATAAGCAAAGAGGTATGTATGACAGTCCATCTTAAGACATAAAGTTCAGTCATTTTGTGAGTATTTCAAGAACTTTGAAAGTTTCTTCAAGTACAGTCACAAAAACCATTAAGCGCTATGATGAAACTGGCTCTCATGAGGTCCGCCACAGGAAAGGAAGACCCAGAGTTACCTCTGCTGCAGAGAATAAGTTCATTAGAGTTACCAGCCTCAAAAATTGCTGCCCAAATAGTGCTTCACAGAGTTCACGCATTTCAACATCAACTGTTCAGAGGATACTGCGTGAATCAGGCCTTCATGGTCGAATAGCTGCAAGGAAATCACTACTAAAGGACACCAATAATAATAAGAAACTTGCTTGGTCCAAGAAACATGATCAATGGACATTAGACAGGTGGAAAGCTGTCCTTGAGTCCAAATTGGAGATTTTTGGTTCCAACCGCCGTGTCCTTGTCAGATGCAGAGTAGGTGAATGGATGATCTCCACATGTGTGGTTCCCACCGTGAAGCATGGAGGAGGTGCTTTCCTGGTGATACTGTCAGTGATTTATTTTGAATTCAAGGCACACATAAGGCTACCACTGCATTCCTCAGCGATATGCCATCCCATGTGGTTGGTGCTTATTTGTTTTTCACAAGGGCTATTTGACCAAGAAGGAGAGTGATGGAATGCTGTATCAAATGACCTGGCCTTATACAATCACCCGACCTGGTTTGAGATGAGTTGGAAAATTAGCCAACAAGTGCTCAGCATATGTGGGAACTCCTTCAAGATTGTTGGAAAAGCATTCCAGGTTAAGCTGGTTGAGACAATGCCAAGAGTGTGCAAAGCTGTCACCAAGGCACAGGGTGGCTACTTTGAAGAATCTCAAATATAACACTTTTTTGGTCACTAAATGATTCCATAACATGCTATTTCATAGTTTTGATGTCTTCACTATTATTCTACAATGTAGAAAATAGTAAAAATAAAGAAAAACCTTGAATGAGTAGCTGTGTCCAAAACTTTTGACTGGTACTGTACATCAGGGTGTAACTACCAAGCCAGGCCAGTGATGGGGCAGAGAAACATAATTAATTTTCTCGCTTCTCCTCACACACTTTCAAATAAACCGGCTGCAAAATTTAGAGTGAAAACATTATTCTGATTGTTCATGTCTACCCATTTTAATAAAACACTTGTGATATGTAGGCTGATACCAGGCCCTAAAAAACAGATGTCACTGGAAGCACATTTAATCAGTTTCAGTGTCTCTTCACAGGAGTGCTTTTAAAGCAGCACCTCTCACCTTGAAAACGTTAATCAACAGGCTCTCACACAGGCATACCTGAGTGAATCTGTAATTTCCCCGGCAGCTCAACTGCCTCATAAGGGGATGGTTCCCCTCCTGGCTTTGTAAAAAATGAAAATGTAATCTGATTCCCCATTTTGAGTATAGAAATCATTTCAAATTCACAATTGGATTAAATATACTGTGTCTCTCTGCAGTCCTGTTCTACAGCTAGGATGTACAGTACATTACTGCTAAGTTATTAGTTCCAAGTCAGTTTTAATTAGAGGGTCAATATTGAATCAGCAGATCAGTATCTTTCTTTAAGCAGGATTGAAATGGTTAAACCATTGTTGCACTGGGCCAACATAGACTTTGCCTGGCTACCCAGATGCATTGCTCTGACCACACCCACAAAGGTTTGCTTCTCTCCACAATGAATCTGGATTTTACTCCCTCTCCAACCCTTCTAGAATGCGAACAAATTCGGACAGTCTGATTGGCCAGAAAATGTGTCATTGGCTTTGATACTCTGATTGGTTAGAGACGATCCAATCTCTGATGACTTTGTTTTGTACAACGCCCCTTGTCACCACAAAAGACATCAATGATTGCATATTTAGTATTTAGCGATCGATAGAGCAGCAGAAAAATTCAGGTTGAGCTGTCAGGCAAATGTAGATCTGAAGTTTGATTAAACAGCCTTTTCCTCTGAGAGCAAAGTTGTAATGGCTGATGGCTGAAGACAGTCGTGAAGACGGCACAACAAAACCTTTTCCCCCTCAGGAGACTGAAAAGATTTGGCATGGGTCTTCAGATCCTCAAAAGGTTCTACAGCTGCACCATCGGTTGCATCACTGCCTGGTACGGCAACTGCTCGGCCTCTGACCACAAGGCACTACAGAGGGTAAGGCGAATGGCCCAGTACATCACTGGGGCCAAGCTTCCTGCCATCCAGGACCTCTATACCAGGCGGTGTCAGAGGAAGGCCCTAAAAATTGTCAAAGACTCCAGCCACCCTAGTCATAGACTGTTCTCCCTGCTACTACACGGCAAGCGGTAACTCCTGAGCATCTAGTCAAATGGCTACCCAGACTATTCGCAAATCCACCCCCCCCCCCCCCCCACCTCCCCTCTCCGAACCACTGCCACTCTCTGTTGTCATCTATGCATTGTCACTTTAATAACTCTATCTACATGCATCTATACTACCTCAAATAACCTGTGCCCCCGCACAATGACTCTATATCGGTTCCCCCCTGTATATACAGTGCCTTGCGAAAGTATTCGGCCCCCTTAAACTTTGCGACCTTTTGCCACATTTCAGGCTTCAAACATAAAGATATAAAACTGTAAAACTGTCCCTCTAAACTTTCAGCTCATACAAGGAGAAGACTGATCAGAGATGCAGCCAATAGGCCCATGATCAATCTGGATGAACTGCAGAGATCTACAGCTGAGGTGGGAGACTCTGTCCATAGGACAACAATCAGTCGTATATTGCACAAATCTGGCCTTTATGGAAGAGTGGCAAGAAGAAAGCCATTTCTTAAAGATATCCATAAAAAGTGTTGTTTAAAGTTTGCCACAAGCCACCTGGGAGACACACCAAACATGTGGAAGAAGGTGCTCTGGTCAGATGAAACCAAAATTGAACTTTTTGGTAACAATGCAAAACGTTATGTTTGGCGTAAAAGCAACACAGCTCATCACCCTGAACACACCATCCCCACTGTCAAACATGGTGGTGGCAGCATCATGGTTTGGGCCTGTTTTTCTTCAGCAGGGACAGGGAAGATGGTTCAAATTGATGGGAAGATGGATGGAGCCAAATACAGGACCATTCTGGAAGAAAACCTGATGGAGTCTGCAAAAGACCTGAGACTGGGACGGAGATTTTTCTTCCAACAAGACAATGATCCAAAACATAAAGCAAAATCTACAATGGAATGGTTCAAAAATAAACATATCCAGGTGTTAGAATGGCCAAGTCAAAGTCCAGACCTGAATCCAATCGAGAATCTGTGGAAAGAACTGAAAACTGCTGTTCACAAATGCTCTCCATCCAACCTCACTGAGCTCGAGCTGTTTTGCAAGGAGGAATGGGAAAACATTTCAGTCTCTCGATGTGCAAAACTGATAGAGACATACCCCAAGCGACTTACAGCTGTAATCGCAGCAAAAGGTGGCGCTACAAAGTATTAACTTAAGGGGGCTGAATAATTTTACACGCCCAATTTTTCAGTTTTTGATTTGTTAAAAAAGTTTGAAATATCCAATAAATGTCGTTCCACTTCATGATTGTGTCCCACTTGTTATTGATTCTTCACAAAAAAATACAGTTTTATATCTTTATGTTTGAAGCCTGAAATGTGGCAAAAGGTCGCAAAGTTCAAGGGGGCCGAATACTTTCGCAAGGCACTGTAGTCTCGCTATTGTTATTTCACTGCTGCTCTTTAATTACTTGTTACTTTTATATCTTATTCTTATCTGTATTTTTTGAAACTGCATTGTTGGTTAGGGGCTCGTAAGTAAGCATTTCACTGTAAGGTGACCGGTTATTTGAATGTACCTGCTGTATTCAGCACGTTTGACTAATAAATTAGATTTGACTTGAATAAATTCAAGCAACAACACAATCTGTGACCATAGACTCCAGAGGTAGTCAACATTTTACGAGTATTTTTTGCCCTAAAAAATAGAACACTTACCGGAATGGAGCTTGAAATTGGATTATCTGGTATTTACTAATCCCCCTGATATTACTTGACACTCAGTAAAGACGAAGAAAACAAGCAGGAATGATGATATGGCAAATAAGGGGAGGGAAAACACTCTCGTGGAACAGGCACAGATGCCAAGTTTGAGGATAATGTAGTGTAAGACATAAGGCTGTAAAGTGTTTCAGGTTATCTGTAAACTACTATAAAACAGTAGGTGTCAACTGCTCCAGCGCAAAACAACGACTAGGCACTGACATATGACACGGTTTCAAGTGTGCATGTGGCCTTGTCTTGAAAGCCTACTCATTCAAATCCTGCCAGGTCTGAAGAGAAATATTTAACGTTGATTAATGCAATTTACAACAAATAGTTTCATGTGTTGAATGTGGAGCTATGTCATGTTTATATGCTGTTAACCATATAAAACAAGGCCGTAAAACACGTCAGCATCGTGAACTTGTATATAAGTGTCTCTCACATCCTCCACAGGGTGAGTATAAATCTAGGACTTGGTCCAGGTTTTATGTTCAGAATCGTCCTGCTCCTGGCAGGTTGATACCATATTTACTGTGTAAAATATATTGCAATGAGATGTGGCCTTTAGAATGGCTGTGGTTTCTCTGATCAGGGTCTGTACAGCACAGACCTGTTTGTCTGTCAGGAGGCTGGAGTGTTTTATAGGGTAACAGAACGTACAGCAGAATTAGAGATGTATGGTTCCTATGGGATGTGGATACACCCGCCAAACAGGGTCGCCCTCAATAGACCCAACAGTTACCAAGCTGCTTGCCCATCAATAGTAATACTGGAGAAGAGCTTAGAAATCTTACTCATCCCAAAGACACACGTACGCATGCACGCACGCGCCCACACACACGCGGCAATTCATTTCCTTTAGGACATTAGCAGGAGCACAGTGAGAACATAGCGAGGGAGAATGACACAATGATATACCCTGAGAAGTGCTCTGGGTCCTGCTCCTTTGTGCTCTGTGTCACATTGATAGAAACCCCTGGCCTATGAGGTGATCTAATATCTTCTATCTCCTGATGACGGGGCTCTTTCTTCTCAACTCCCCCATTGTGTCCAATCCACAGATTCGTCTAACAGGGCTCTAAAAATGGAACACCATGTACGGTGCTGCACATCCAGTAATAAAACATGTGGAAACTAGGGCTGACACATTCTACTTGAAAGTTTTATTCACACCTGATGTCACAGCTGGATTTCAAACAGGTACACACTGTGGATTTAGACTTGGAAGAAAATCTTAGAGACAGTTATTCTTATGTCTTATCCATAACTCAACCATATTAACTGTACTGTAGACTAATGGAGTCCATATGGAAAAACAACACAGCACACTGACTGTAGGTTGTTAACTGTCACGCCCAGACCGTAGATTGCTTTGTATGTTTCTATTTTTAGTTTGGTCAGGGTGTGATGTGGGTGGCTATTCTTCATTGTAGGTCTAGGTTTCTGTTTCTATGTGTTTGGCCTGGTATGGTTCTCAATCAGACGCAGCTGTCTATCATTGTCTCTGTTTGAGAGCCATACTTAGGTAGCCTGTTTTCCCATTTTGAGTTGTGGGTGATCATTTTCTGGTTAGTGTTTGTTGCACCTGTCAGAACTGTTGGGTTATGGTTTTGTTGTTTTTGTTCGTGTATTCATTCTGGATTCAAAGTATTGTGGATACGTACCGCACTGCACTTTGGTCCTCCTCTCCTTCCACCAACGGAAATCATTACATTAACATGAAGATCAATTCTACATGGAGAGCAA